>NW_007170338.1:0-4919 GCF_000164805.1 Carlito syrichta | reverse complement strand
TGCCTGGGCAGCGAGTCCTCATCTTTACAATTAATCAAAAAATCAGCCGGGCGTGGTAGCGCATGCCTGTAATTCCGGCTTCTCGGAAGGCTGAGGCGGAAGGATCGCTGCAGCCCAGCAGGTCGAGGCTGCGGTGGCCGGGAGCGGCCACTGCACTCCAGTTTGGGTGACAGAGTGAGACTCCAACTAAAAAAAAAAAAAAAAAAAAACATGATACACCACATAACCAAAATGTGCTGGGCTCAGGTGCTTCTTTCACGTCAGCCTTCTAAGAAGCTGAAACTTCAGGTGTGAGCCACCACACTTGGAAAATTTTTAAACTTTATTGTAGAGATGAGGTCTCACCAAATTGCCCAAGCTGGTCTACAACACCTGGGCTCAGGCAATCCTCTAGCCTCTGCTTCCCAGCCTGCTGGAATTACAGGCCTGAGCCACTGCACCTGTCTTACAGAGAGTAATATGAATGAAATTAAGCATACAGAGGTGATTTTATCTCAAAGTGAAGAAAAATATACAGGAAAGCAAAAATATTATCTTTCAGAGTGTAGACACCTTGTAGTAAAGGCTTCCCCTGCTAGTTCAGTGTTCTAGGAATCCATTGGCATCAGGGTGCCTGCTAGCGTTGTTGTGAGAGGCTACTTTTTGCTTCAGTGAATTTCTGGATATTTCTTCCAGCATGTTTGCTCATTTCATGATGGGTGACATGTGAATACATCTGACCACATTTAAATAGGGTGTTCAATAGTTTTTACCTAAAATGAATGGCACCTATGCCCCAACCTCCCTTTTTGCCCAGTGTCATCCCAAGCAACTTTTCGATGTTTCTCGAAGAAGAAACGTGCTCAAAGGGAAATAGTTTGGTGATATGGAAGAAACTGAAACAAAAATAGAAGAATTAAAAGGCATCCAAATTGGCAAGTCTTGGAAATACAAGCCAGGTGCCCAGGGATCAGCATCTTCTGAAAGAACCAGCTTTCTTTTACTGCTGGGAGGGGGATGGCGCTTACTCCCTGGGGCATCTTCATAGAGCCTCAGGCACAGCATTGCCCTCAGCACTGCAGGAGAGAACTCAAGCTGGTGGAGGAAGCTATACAGGAGGAAGATGACCTGAGCAGTCTATGTATAAACTATGTATCCAAATGAGAACTCTTGGAAGAATCATTTGGATTGGATTTTAGAGACTCATTTTGATTGGATGACAAAGACTATAGTATCATCCAATAGTGGAGGCCAAGGTGTTTGTTTTAAATCAATTAAAATGAGTCTTACACAATCCTTAATTTGTTTGTTTGCTTGTTTTTTAAATTTTTATTATAAAGATGTGGGGACAATTCAGGGTTCAATATATAAAAACTGATCATGCAGGTACCTTTGTTGATGAGGTTTGCCCCTCCCTCCCCTAGCAGTTTCCCTCAACTGCCAATCCCACCCCCCCTGACAATTTCCCACTGTTGTCAATCACTTTCTTACAGCATTATAATTGCTCAAGGTCTGATTATGAGTGAGAACATATGGAACTCTGTTCTTTGTTTCTGTGGTAAATCACTGAGTATGATCAACTCCAAATCCATCCAACTTGCTGCAAAGTTTATATATTTGTCCTTGTTTGTGGCTGTATATTATTCCATTGTGTATATGTTTAACTTTTGTTTAATCCAGTCGAGCTTCGCAGGGCAACACATTTGGTTAGACGTTTTTGCTATTATGAATAGAGCTGCAACAAACATACGTTTTCAGGTATAATTTTTGTAGAATGATTTGAAATCCTCCAGGTATATTCCCAACAGGGAAATTGTTAGGTCATATGGAAGGTCAATTTCTAGTTCTTTCAGGAATCATCAAACTGCCTTCCAAACAGGCGGCAACAGTTTGCATTCCCACCAGCAGTGTAGAAGCATTCCTTTTTCTCCACATCCTCACCAGCATCTGTTGTTGTTTGTTTTATTAATGAGGGCCATTCTTACAGGGGTTAGGTGGTATCTCAGTGTGGTTTTGATTTGCATTTCTCTGATGATGAGTGAGGATGAGCACTTTTCCATGTGTCTGTTGGCTGCTCATACATATTCTTTTGAGGAGTGTATATTTATGTCTTTTGCCCACTTTTTAAAGGAACTGTTTTTTCCTTTTGGCGCATTTGACTTTCATGTAAATCCTAGATGTTAGGCCTCTGTTGGATAAACAGTTGGCAAATATATTTTCCCATTCTGTGGGCTGTCACCCTGCTGTCTTCATGGTTTCTTTTGCTTTTCAGAAGCTCATTAATTTGATGAGGTCCCACATGTCTATTTTTTTCTTAAGGTATTGGCCTTTGGGGTACTGGATAGAAATTGGTTCCCAGTTCCAATTTTCATAAGGGTGTCTCCTGAATTTCCTAAGATTCTTATAGTTTGGAGTTTTACATTCAGGTCTTTGATCCATTTAGAGTTAATTTTTGTCTATGTTGATAGGTAGGGGTCCTGTTTCAATCTTCTGCATGTGGTCAGCCAGTTTTCCCAGCATCACTTACCCAATAGGTTCTTCTCTCCCAGTGGTTGATGTTGGAGCCTTTGTCAAAGATGAGTGGGTTGAGGAATTGAGGCTTTGCTTCTGAAATCTCCATCCTGTTTGATTGGTCTATATGCCTGTTCTTGTATCAATACCAGGCTGTTTTGATTACTGTAGCCTTATAGTAAAGTTTGAAGTATGGAAGTGTGATATCTGCTGCTTTGCTTCTTTTGTTAAGAATTGTTTTAGCTATTCGTGGTCGTTTATGTCTCCATATGAATTTCTGTAGTGTCATTTCCAGGTCTGAGAAAAATGATGTTGGTAGCTTAGTGGGTATTGCGTTGAATCTGTAGATTACCTTAGGTAGGATGGACATCTTTAAAATGTTGATTCTTCCTATCCATGAGCATGGAATATTTTTCCATTTGTTTGTGTCTTCTTGCATTTCTTTAAACAGTGTTTTGTAATTTTCATAGTAAAGTTCTTTCACTTCTCTGGTTAGGAAGATGCCAAGGTATTTCATTTTTTTTGTTGGCTGTTGTGAATGGGATTGTGCTTTGTATTTGGGTCTCTGCCTGCTTGTTGTTGGTGTAGAGGAATGCAACTGTCTTTTGCACATTTATTTTGTATGCTAAGACCCTCCCAAAGTCCTTTATCAGTGCAAGCAGGTTTTTGACAGATTCTCTTGGATTTTCAAGGTGTAGGATCATATCATCAGCAAAGAGGGATAACTTGACTTCCTCTTTTCCTATTTGGATACCCCGATTTCCTTCTCTTGTCTAATTGCCCAAGCTAGGACTTCCAACCCAATAATGATCAAGAGGGGAAAGAGTGGGCAGTCTTGTCTTGTTCCAGTTTTCAGGGGAAATGATTCTACCTTCTGTCCATTTAGCAATATATAAGCTGTGCATTTGTCATAGTTGGTACTTACTATCTTGAGGTATCCTTCTATACCTGGGTGTTTGAGGGTTTTCATCAAGAAGAGATTCTGAATTTTATCAAAAGCTTTTTCTGTATATAATGAGATAATCATGTGGTTCTTGTTTTTACATCTGTTGATGTACTTAATGACGTTTATGGTTTTGTGAATGTTGAACCAGCCCTGCATCCTGGGGATGAAACCTACTTGGTCATGGTGGATGATATTTGAGATGATTTTTGGATCTGATTTGTTAGAGTCTTGTTGAGGATTTTTGCTTCGATGTTCATAAATGATATTGGCCTTTAGTTCTCTTTCTTTGTTGGATCTTTACCCAGTTTGTGTATCAGTTTAATGTTAGCCTTGTAAAATGATTTTGGGAGAATTCCATCTTTCTCAATTGCCTAGAATACTTTCAATAGGATTGTTATCAGCTCCTCTTGTACGTTTTGTAGAATTCTGCTGGATGGTCATCTGGTCCAGGGTTTTTTGTTTTTTTCATATGACAGAGTCAATTTCCCGGGTTGTTATTGGTCTATTTGGTGTCTCAATGTCTTCTTGATTTAACCTGGGGAAGTTGTGTGATGTAAAAAAGTCCTCCATTTCATCTAGGTCATCAAGTTTATTTCCATATAGGTGTACATAGTAATCTCTGATAATCTTTTGTATTTCTTTGGGATCAGTTGTGATTTGATCTTTTTGTATTTTTGATTGTGTTTAATTGGGTTTTTTCTCTCTTTTTCTTGGTCTTTTTGGTTAGGGTCCCATCAATCTTGTTAATTGTTTCAAAGAACCAGCTTTTTGTTTTGTTAATGTTTTCTATGATATTTTTGTCCTCCATGTCCCATATTTGGGCTCTTATTTTTGTGATTTGGATTCTTCTGATAAAATTGGGATTTTGATGGTCTTCTCTGTCTAGTTCCCTTAGGTGATTTGTTAGGCTCTCCACTTGTGATCTTTCCATTTTCTTGATGTGTGCTCGTAGAGATATAAATTCCCCTCTTAAAACTGATTGCATGGCATCCCAGAGGTTTTGATAAGATGTTTCTTCATTTTCATTTGTTTCCAGGAATCTTTCCATTTCTTCTTTGATTTCAGGGTTGGCCCAGTCTTTGTTCATCATCATGCTGTTTCGTGTCCATATCTCTGTGGGTCTTGGGGAAATGTTTTTGGTGTTGATATTTATTTTTATTCCACTGTGGTCTGAGAATGTGCACGGCAAGATTTCAACCTTATGGGATTTGCTTATGCTTGATTTATGGCCCAGGATGTGATCAATCTTGGAGTATGTTGCATGTGGTGATGAGTAGAATGTATATTTTGTGGATTTTGGGTGGAATAATCTATAGGTACCCACTAAGTCCATTTGTTCAAGTGTCAAGTGTAGGTTCTGGATCTTCTTTTTGACTTTTTTGCCTCGATGATCTATCTAGGGCTGTCAGTGGGGCATTTAAGTACCCTGCCATAATAGTGTTAAAGTCAATATCGTTTTTAAGCTTATTTAGTAGTTGTTTTA
>NW_007170337.1:0-815 GCF_000164805.1 Carlito syrichta | reverse complement strand
TATGGGAAAGAAAAATTTGTAAATATTCACTGTAGTTCCTATCAACAGGACTTGTTTATTTAGAAGCGAATTTACTAGAGCAGAACCTGTAAATGGACTAGTGAGAGATTAGATACCCCTCACTGGCTCTTTTGTGATGTTTTGCTCCTCACTCAACATCTATAGTTTCTAAAATTCTGTCCTCAATTCTTCAAGGGAGGAAGACTGTGGGTTTTCTGTTAAGGCACAGTCCTGCTTCTTCTAGACTAAAATCTGTCAAAATCAGAAGCGGTACAATTTCTTCCAAGTATAAATTCCCCTGAAGTGTCTTTTTGCTTTTGATTGTTCTCCAGTATTTTCAGCTGGCCATTATCTGAGAAGGGTTAAGATGAGTAGGAACTACTTGGTCATACTGAAACCAGAAGACTCTAAGATTCCTTCATTGCTAGGTCACCTGGTTTTTCATGTTCCCATCAGCTTAATAAAAGTATAATTAAGTGATTGCAAAGGGAAAATTAGATCACATTTCAAATTCCTATCAATTGTCATTATGTTTAATAATTTATCTCCTGCATTTTTAGCCTGAGAAGGGTTAGAGACCATTGCCTTGTTAGACTCTGGTGTGGCCATGTGGTCTTCAAGCTATGACTGTTGCCATGCTTTCTGGTTTTGGCCCCCCTCCCCCAAGTTGGGGAGGGAAATCTTTCTCCCTTCTCTCTCTAATTTACTTTTAAATAAAGTATATTCTTAAAGCTGAAAAAGGAGTTTTACAGAGGAGACTATAGAAGCAGACAGGATAAAACATACACTCGAGGAGAAGAAGAACTAATTAGTGC
>NW_007170336.1:0-756 GCF_000164805.1 Carlito syrichta | reverse complement strand
TGATGTTTTGCTCCTCACTCAACATCTATTGTTTCTAAAATTCTGTCCTCAATTCTTCAAGGGAGGAAGACTGTGGGTTTTCTGTTAAGGAACAGTCCTGCTTCTTCTAGACTAAAATCTGTCAAAATCAGAAGCGGTACAATTTCTTCCAAGTATCAATTCCCCTGAAGTGTCTTTCTGCTTTTGATTGTTCTCCAGTATTTTCAGCTGGCCATTATCTGAGAAGGGTTAAGATGAGTAGGAACTACTTGGTCATACTGAAACCAGAAGACTCTAAGATTTCTTCATTGCTAGGTCACCTGGTTTTTCATGTTCCCATCAGTTTAATAAAAGTATCATTAAGTGATTGCAAAGGGAAAATTAGATCACATTTCAAATTCCTATTAATTGTCATTATGTTTAATAATTTATCTCCTGCATTTTTAGCCTGAGAAGGGTTAGAGACCATTGCCTTGTTAGACTCTGGTGTGGCCATGTGGTCTTCAAGCTATGACTGTTGCCATGCTTTCTGATTTTGGCCCCCCTCCCCCAAGTTGGGGAGGGAAATCTTTCTCTCTCCCTTCTCTCTCTAATTTACTTTTAAATAAACTATATTCTTAAAGCTAAAAAAGGAGTTTTACAGAGGAGACTATAGAAGCAGACAGGATAAAACATACACTTGAGGAGAAGAAGAACTAATTAGTGCTTTGGAAACCCAACTTACCCAGGTGCAGGCAGAGCAGGCTGTGCAGGTAGGGGTGTAAATTGCTTCAAATT
>NW_007170335.1:0-871 GCF_000164805.1 Carlito syrichta | reverse complement strand
AAAAGAATTGAGGAGACACAAGAAGAAACTAGGAAGGAGCTGATATCTGAGATAACAGTAATAAAGAATACTGTGAATGAAATAAATAACAAATTGATAAGCATGGAAAGCAGAATTACCCAAGCAGAAGAAAGAATCTCAGAGCTTGAGGACCAAAATATAGAAATAACCCAAACTCTTAAAAACACAGAAAATAAGCTCAAAAAGACAGAACAAAACCTTCAAGAGATGAGTGACTACCTCAAGAGGCCTAACCTAAGAATAATCGGACTCCCTGAGGCAGAAAGAGAAACAGAGACCACATTGGAACAAACTTTCCACGAGATCATTCAAGAAAATTTCCCTTATCTAATCAGTGATACAAAAATTCAAACACAAGAGATTCAGAGAACCCCCGCAAGACAACAAATGAGAAGATCAACTCCTAGACACATAATAATTCGCCTAAATAAAGTAGGCACAAAAGAAAAAATCCTAAAGGCAGCAAGAGAAAAAGGCCAGATCACCCACCATGGAAGACCAATCAGAATAGCAGCAGATTTATCTGCAGAAACCCTGCAGGCTAGGAGAGCTTGGAGCCCTATCTTCAAAGTCCTAAAGGATAAACAGTTTCAACCAAGAATAACCTACCCAGCCAAGCTAAGCTTCATCAGTGAGGGAGAATTAAAATCTTTCCCAGATATCCAATCCCTAAGAACTTATGCAGCCACAAAACCATCTCTACATGAAACACTTAAGAAAGTACTAAACACAGAAGAAAAGGAAAAAAGAACAACGTTCTTCACAAGAGTACAGGGAAAAGAATAAAATATACACGAACCAACCCCAAAGCAAAAGAAAGACAAAAAAAAAAAAAAAAAAAAAAACCAAG
>NW_007170334.1:50466-51778 GCF_000164805.1 Carlito syrichta | reverse complement strand
GTGGTGCCACCATCCTCTGCCACTTCTGAAACAAGCAGGTCTTCAGGCAGTCTCGGGGACTGAGGTTGTAAGTTTTGTGTCTTGACATCAGCTCCTGCATTGGCTCCAGTATTACACACAACTGCAAGAGGTTCAAAGACACTTGGTGTTTAGTTGCTTGATAGTATTAATTACAATGAGTAATGTCAACAGCTGGAGGCAATTGGACAGCTTAAGGATACTTTTCACCCCTCAGTTTTGATTTTCTTTTTCTTTTTTTCTCTTGGAATATAAGCATTTTAGTTTTAATGATCTGCTTAACAACAAACTGGAGTTGGAACATTTCTATTAGTTTCTTGAGGCTCATTTTTCAAGGTGAGGAACATAACCATTTTAAAATGTATTTCTCACTTAAAATACCTTTCTTTTTTTTTTTTTACAAATAAGAATATATTCAGTTTTTAGTATTCCAGACAGTTTTTTAAAGTGTCATACAAAAGCATTTATACATTTTTGTGATAAATATTATTAGAAAAAATAATAGATCCAACCACTGTTGGAACCATAATCTTTAAGAACCATTAATTATACTATCGGGTTGTACTTAATTTTCTTTATGCAAGTGTGAGGGAAAAGAAATATTACCAAACTTTGATTATACCCACTTCATTTAGTATCATTTATAATATGATATTACAGCTATATGTGATACACACACACATACACACACATACACACACACACAGGCTTTCTGAACAGAGAATGGGGTGATATATGTTGCTGTACTCTGTTCAAATGACTCTGGCTTTAAAAAAAAACAACTCTCTTCTTTCACTCTGATTTCTGATTTCTACTCTGGTATCTGGCTGGTATCTGATTTCTTGTTCGTAAAACCAGACACTGTGAGTTACAATGCTAGTTTATGCAGATTAACTGGCAGTGAAATCCATCTTTCAAACTTTGGGGAACAGAGTAGCAACTATAGGTACTTTTTGATCCTAATTCTTAGAAAGGCAGATGATGCATGCAATTTTATTTTGATTCATGTACTCATTTGGATTTCACACATGATGACACTGTAAATAACATGTGTCAACATTCATTCAATGTAGGGGGTGTTTCTGTGGCTCTGCATACAGTCACCTTGTTCCTTGCCTTGGTTAGATTTTTCAGCCTTACTTCAGTCCAAGACATCTGATGACAAAGATTAATGAGTTAAACAAGGCAGTAAAACCATTTAGGATTGCCTTGGATTTTCTGATTTGCTTCTTAGTTGGAAGCTTATCAGAATACCACTGCATTGAAAGGACTGTACGTCTAAGTAAATCCCTAA
>NW_007170334.1:5278-50446 GCF_000164805.1 Carlito syrichta | reverse complement strand
TTTCTGTGGCTCTGCATACAGTCACCTTGTTCCTTGCCTTGGTTAGATTTTTCAGCCTTACTTCAGTCCAAGACATCTGATGACAAAGATTAATGAGTTAAACAAGGCAGTAAAACCATTTAGGATTGCCTTGGAATTTTCTGAATTGCTTCTTAGTTGGAAGCTTATCAGAATACCACTGCATTGAAAGGACTGTACGTCTAAGTAAATCCCTAATACATCTGAGAGGATAGAGACCACTCTTTGGGATGATACATTAATCACTGTTGCAATTACAGCGATACAAATATTGGCAAGGCACCTTCCCATGTGAAAAAGCCTCACTTTATTATGGAAGACAGATGTGCAGGCTTCATCGTCATCGACCTGCCTTCCTTGTTACCCCTTGTCTTATGCTGTCCTTCAGCTTGAGCGTGTCCCTAGAGGTCACGCTGCTTTTTGTCCACTGAGCTCTCTCTTACCCAAAATTCTTCCTTCCCCCCTGCCTGATGAATGTCCACTCATCCTTGAAGATGGTTATTTCTTCTTTTAAGCCATCCTCCCAGATGTGCCCATCTCACTGTCCAGGCTGAGAGGAGTATCTCTTTTTCGTTCTCCACAGTGTGTAGTCTTTCTGCTCTGTGGACTCATCCATTCATGCTCTGTAACCATCTGCCTCCAAGTCTGCCTTTTCCACTAGGCCATGAATTCTTTGGATGTCGAGGTTATGCCTTGTATTTCTTTGTTCCCAGGTTTGACTCAAATGAGTGGATGCATTTAAGGAGTTGTTATTAGGAAGACCAGAAGATCTTTTTCTATGCTGATGTTTCTCAAAGTGTAGGATAAGGAACACTTCCCGCAGAACCAAATGGGCTGACTTTTGAAAATGCAGACTTCGAGGCATTGCCTCTTCTGTGTCACTGGGTCTGGAGGTGAGGCCCAAAATATGCATTTTTTAAAACCATACTTCTGTTGGAACTCAAAAAACTCAACCCCGAAGTGAAAACCTCTCTATGAAGCAAAGTTTGTCTCTGACTTTCTCCTGCCTTCCTGTCTCTCACATCTCAGTCTTCCTCAAGGCAAGCCATAGTAGAAGCTAGAATTACTCTTCCCCAGAAACCAGAAATCCTATCCCCCAAAGCCAGGGATAAAACCTAAAAAGATGATTCTAACCTTCCCTTAATGTTCTGTGCAAGAGCTGGCCATAAAGACATTCTCTGATCTACTTCATTTGAAGCAGGTAATGAGACCTCCATTCCAGAGGGAGTCCTGTCCTATACTCGGTAGTAAGGATTGCTGCACAGAGAGGTCATGAAGAATCTGAGCAGACAGGCCTCACTAGATTTCCTCACTCAGTCCATTAGCATTAGGGCACACTCTTTATCCAATCACAGTTCTACATAGATGTCCATTCCTCATGAAATCTAAACATAAACATGGATAGTCTTCCCTGTATCTTTGGGTTCTCATTCTGAAGCCTCCCATGGCACGTAAAACTTTGGCTAAACAGATATGGGATGCTATTCTCTTGTTTGCCTGTATTTCTGTATGGGAGTGACCTTGATGGTAGGCGAGGAAAGGTATCACACCACCTCTCACCCTCAACACCCCATGCAATTCTGGTAAATACTGCTAGAGTTAGAGGTCCATTGCCCTACATATTCTGGACTTTAGAGTAGATAACAGACACAGCAAGACATGCACAGATCCCCAGTGGTTTCCAGCTCTAAATCCACTCTCTTTTCATCCTTCCTCTTTCTCGTGCTCCTTTCCTTCTCAAGTCCAAGCATGATAACCAAGATTGCCTTCTTCTGGAGAGAGTCTTTGGTTCTTTTTACCTATCGTTGAAGGGGCGACTATAATTTTCTTCCATTTGCAGTTTCTCTGGAAGGGAATAAGATTTCAAAAAAAGTCTGAACTGCACAAGTGATATGTGTACCATAGAGACCAAGCCACCAACCCTAGTAAATCAGGCTGCAAAGTAATGAGACCTGAATTAGTTATGATGGGTCTTCAGTTTAAAACTCCTCCTTGCTTACTTTGGACTGCTTTTTGAAAACTAAAATGTCAATAAGAAAAGGCCAGGCTTGATGGCTTATACCTGCAACCCCAACACTCTGGGAAGTTGAGACAGGAGGATTACTTGAGACCAGGAGTGCTATACCAGCTTAGGAAATATAGCAAAACCTCATCTCCACATAAAAATTTTAAAAAATAGCTAGACTTGGTGGCACACGCCTGTAGTCCCAGCTGCACAAGAGGTTGAGGCAGGAGGATTGCTTGAGACCAAAAGTTTAAGGCTGCAGTGAGCTATGATTGCACCACTACACTCCAGCCTGGTCCAACAAAGCAAGACTCTATCTCTAGAAAATAAAATTAAAATATTAAGGAAAAACCCAATAAAGAGGCACGATTACTGTGCAATTAACTTTGCATTCTAGCATAGTAAAGACTACATGTATGTATTTTTCTGTTAAAAATTCTTGCTGAAAATAAAAATATGTGTTATAGACTACTTCACTGCCTCCCCAAGCCACTGATGCTCACCAGACCAAGTGGAGTGAAAGATTTCACAGTCACCTCTACAAGTAGATTTAAGAGTGTATTATTGCTCATAGAAGAACTACTGCTGGATTCAGACAGGGTCAGAGATGTTTGCATTTATTATTTTTATTTATTTATTTATTTTGAATTGGAGTCTCTGTCGCCCAGACTGGAGTGCAGTGGCCGCTCCTGGCCACCGCAGCCTCGCCTGCTGGGTGCCGGTGATCCTTCTACCTCAGCCTTCCAAGTAGCTGGAACTACAGGCGCGCGCTACCACGCCCGGCTAATTTTTGATTTATTGTAGAGATGAGGTCTCGCCAAGTTGCCCAGGTGGGTCTCGAACCTGTGGGCTCAGGCAATCCACTCACCTCAGCCTCCCAAAGGCGCAGGATTACAGGCTGAGCCACCAAGCCCGGCTTTGCATCTACTATTAAATGAGGATCTTAAGAAAGGCTTTCAGAGAGATCCCAAGAAATGGTAAACGTTTTTTAAATAATAAAAAAGATTTTCAAACTATTTTGTCTTGGTTCATTTCCCATTCATTGTAAATGAGTTTACAATGGATATTAAATACATGAGTAGAGTAGAAAAAACATGGACTTATAAGCCAAGAAGTATAGATATGGATTTTGATTCTGTCACTAGGTGTGTATTCTTGGGTGAGCTACTTAATAACATCGGACTTCAATTTCACCAGCAAAACAACAGTTGTTTCTGCATATTGTTGGAAGAATTTAAGATAATATGTCTAATGCATAAGAGTTCAACAGTCTGTAGCTATGATGACTGTATATTAGGGAGTACAGCACAGATTGCAAAACAACACACAGTTCTATTGCTTTAAATCAACAAGCATTTATTGAGCTTCTTCATAAGTGCCAAACACTCTGTGTAGGTGTTGGAGACACAAAAATAACAAAAACATAATCTCTGCCCTCAAAGACCATCTTGCTCCCTTAAAAATGCTTTAAGCATATTAAGAAATCTATCCTGTGTTTATAGTTCTAGTCTCTCAAGAACTCACATTCTTGTGAGGCAAATATTTTTCATGGTATGACAAGGTAGATGGAAAAGATGAAAGGTGACCTGTTTGGACCTAGAAAGAACTATCAGCATCGAACATGCAGTGAAATGGGAGAGTTGCATTTATTGTGAGAACCTATGAGCTCATTATCACTTTCTTTTTCACATGCCTCTCCTCTCTGGATTTTGAGCATTACTTTTTTTTAGGTGCTAATCCTCAAAATTTATCCCTTTCCCTTTAATGTAAAAATATCTTCCCATCACTGTAACCCACCCCAAAGGAGCCTGCATCTCTGAATGCTAATCAAGAATCCCCAAAGCCATTATTCTTCCAGTGGAGAGTACCAGGTTACAGAGGCAGCCCTCCCCTTATTCATGTATGCAAATGAGACTTCTTTTCCGCTGCAGAGACAGAGTGGCTTTGCTGAACTGTGTGCTGTAGATGGCAGAACTAACTCAGATAAGAGCTTCTCTTCTCTGGCAGCAAGCCAGTGATTCTTGGCAACAGCAAGGGCCTGGGGTATTATGAAATGAAACCAGGAAGCAGATTTGGGGAGTGGGTTCCCGTAGACGCTAACCAAATCCTTTTGGAGCCGAGATTCTTGCCCTACCTGAGGTCCCAGATCCTCTTGAGAATCTGGTGACGGTTATGCAGCCTCTTTCAAATTTTGTACATTTCTAGAGGTTATATTATATATATAGTTATATATTATAGTTTCATCCATTGACTCCAGGTAGAGTCCCATGTTTGTAATAAGTATGAGTCAAACTACAAGATACATGCCTTTTCTCCATTCTACACACACACACACACACACACACACACACACACATCACTGAAATGCCCATGAATAGAACTGAGCAGACTAACACAGGGTTTTTTGATGCTGAAGCGAAATTTTATCTGCAAAGTTGAGTCTGCTTTAGAGTCGCAACTATACTTTTCTAGTTGCGAGAAAAGAAAGGCCACAGACACCATGTCTGCCACATCTGCAGCAGCCTCCATGCAGGGTTGCACTTTAATTTGGTCTCCTCCTCTGGTGGTGTTGAAATGGAGAATAACATAAGGAATTTCAGGACACCGTGGAAAGGGCAGGGAGCAGTATAAAGTCCAAGACCTCTCTCTGAATATGAAGGCTTTAAACATGTGGTCCCTGTCAAGTCCAGGTAGGAACCTGAGAAAAGCTACTGTTCATCCTGGCAAAGCTCCAATGACACCTTTTGGCAGATTTAGTGAATGCTTTGGCTAGGCTTGCTTTCCTATGCTTTTGATCTTTTTTTGTTGTGGGATTTTGGCCCCAGTACTGACCCTTTGATATGAAATTTTATAATCACAACAGTGACTTGATGGATGGATGAATGGATGGATGGATGGATGGATGGATGGATGGATGGATGGATGGATAATAGATAGCTTGGCTAGATTTACAGCAAGGAGTCATTTATAAATGGCAGATAAGCCAGGTATGGCACTGTTGGCTTGAAGTGATGAATGTGTCCATTTGGTAAATAACTGATTGCCTTCTCTCAGCAAAATGCTTTGCACAAATGCATATGTATGTCCTAGCCAGGCAGGAAGATCTTAGCTCGGTCCCAGGATTTCTGCCTTTTCACATTAACAGAGGGCCTGACAAATGTAGACAGTACAGTATTTTGCTTTTGTTTTGCTTTTCATCTGACAACTGTTCTTGAATAATTGGATTCTCTTCAGCTACACACTTATACCCATTCTTCTGGTGTGTCTCATTGCCTGAACCTCAGGAGTAGGTGGTACTTGTCAGAGTTGGCTGCAAACTACAGAAAAGTGTTTGACTGTCTCCCAACTTGGGCTCTGTCTGCTGTCACCACTTTAATTCCACCTTTTTTCAATGACATTCTCTGACCTTGAACCTCCTACTCTTTGTACATAGGTCTGTTCAGAGTTGCCAGGTAAACACCTTGTTCAGACGGCTGCTCACACTGTTTTTCTTGCTGTTACGTCTTTCTTTCCTCTTTTCTAGGCACCTCAACAAAGAGTTAGCAAACTATGACTTGCACACCAAATCTCCATGCTTACTTCATGTTCGTAGGTGCTTTTGTGCTACAACAAAGTTGAGTACTGGAGAGAGTTCATGCAGCCCACAAACCCAACATGACTTACCATCTTGCCCGTCACAGTAAGCTTGCTGACCCATGGCCTAAACCAATACTATTCTAAGCAGGTGGCTGCAAATGACTTTTTATGCCTCCATGACAGGATAATGAGCTTGAGGCACAGCATAATTCCACTTATTACTTCCTTCACTCTTCACTGAGAAAGTTTTGCATTAAAAAAAATCAGAGAACTAAACAATATGCCCAGTGATGTAGTTGATTTACATTCTGGAGAAAGCTCTTTACCTTGTGCCTGCAAACTACCTTGAGTCATAACAGTCGAAACCATTAAGGTCCTCCAAGGTCCAGCTCAAATCCCAAAGCTGTCTCTGATCATCCTAGCCTGCAAGGAACTCTTTTGCCTCTGCTGTGCTTATCACACGTCCTGTACATCCCAGTGATTAGATTTGCACTGGGAAATTTTCTTTCCTTGTGGATTTATTAGCCTTTTATCTATGGCAAGTCGTGGTTTGCTTTTCTTTTTATTTGACACGGTATTAGGTGTACTCTAATATTTGCTGAGTCATTACTTATTGATAGCTAAGGAGTGCCTAGTCTGTGTCTGTTCCTCTAGTACACACCTTACATATATTTTATCGTTAGCCCTCACCACCTCCTGGCTCAACTTTACAAGGGAGAGAATTCATATCTAAGTCCATTAAATCCCCCAGAGTGGATGTTGAAGAATGTGATTCTTACAATGAACTCATAGCTGTATCATAGCTATTTGAAGGGCAGAGAAGATGTTCAGTCAAGTTTGTCTGACTCTAACCCTGTGCTGTTGTTTCTAGCTGCTATGCAGTCTACTTTTCTGAATATGAGTGACTTAAATTGCTTCCAAGAGACCAAGTGCAAAGGCTTTCTCTATTCTGGTATTGCTCTTTGCACATGGTTTAGATCTGTATCTATCTAGAGAGGTAAGGGATTCATGAGGGGTGCAGGCTTTGGAACCAGATTCATCTGAGTTCAAACCTCCAAGTCTGCCATTTACTAATGGTGTGTTCTTGGCCAAGAATTTCAGCCTCTCTGAATCTGTTTCCTCATTTGTAAAATGAAGATAATGAAATGACAGTTATTTCTAATAGTTTGAAACAAAGTAAGTCCTTAATACAAAAGCCTAAAACAAGGTCAGTGCTCAAAAGATGGACATTGTCATGACAAAGAATGCTGGAGGCGTCATAGCCCATCCCCATGGAGCCAGGAGATCAATGTGTGAAGATATCGGGAAGCTATTCTGAAGCCAATCACATGGTCTCCCCCAGACTTAGGGTCAATAGTTATAATGCTCCAAGGGTCAATAGTTATAATGCTCCAAGTGGTAGTAATCAGGTCAACAGTACATGGCATTTTACTAGCTAATGTCTCTGATAATACCCCATTTTTAGCATTCAGTTATGAATACCAAATGTTCAAATATATAAGTAAGTAAGAGCCCAAGTTGGGAGACAGTCAAAATTTCCCCCTAACCCCCAGTAATTTACTCCTCCAGCTAAATCTGAATTAGAAAAATATCAGAGGATGGAGGGTGATTAGGAAACAAACTCTTATCTAAGGATGAAGGCGTCTCTCCTAATTAAGAAACACATAATGAAAAGATAATGTATGGAATCTAAAATTAAAAAAAGCAACAACAACAAAAAAGTTCCCCACATAGAAGCAGATAGGAATGAGGGAGTGAGAAACAGGCACCCACATGACTAAACTCACTCTGCTTTTAAGAAGGAAACAGGGAGAGAAGGAAATACTTTCCCTTAGAAGCTATGTAATTTCAAAACATCAGATTATGATTTAGGTTTATTTCCTGATAGGATTAGAAGTGATTGGTTGTCAAATTCGAAACATCCTCCTTTCTATATGAAGATTCAACCTGGGGAGGCTTTGCCTTTTCCCAATTGTTTTGCAAATTGTTTACTCAAGGGAAGTTATCACCCAGCCCTGGAGACTGAGAGACCAAAAGTGTACAGGGAGAGGAGAGTGGCAGTGGCCGTGGGGATGGCTTTACCTTGCAGGGACCCTGGTGTTCTCCCAGCACCAGCAGGCTGTACCTTTTTTTTTTTTTTTTTTTGAGTTGGAGTCTCACTCTGTAGCCCAGGTTGGAGTGTAATAGCATGCTCACAGCCACCGCAGCCTCGACCTGCTGGGTCAGGTGATCCTTCTGCCTCAGCCTTCCAAGTAGCTGGAACTACAGGTGTGTGCTACCATGCGTGGCTTATTTTTTAATTTATTGTAGAGATGAGGTCTCACCAAGTTGTCTAGCCTGGTCTCGACCTCCTGAGCTTAGGCAATCCCCTCGCCTCAGCATCCCAAAATGCTGGGATTACAGGCTTATCTGTTCCTTGATCTCACTTTTGAGGATGCCCAGGAGGAGGCCAATACTGACTGCTTTTCTGACCCGCTCAGAGGAAAATTGTATGGACTGTTCTCCTGCACTGGAACAGCCGCATCAGACTAGCCAAGCTCACCATTTGTGCTTCATGAAACAAGACTAAGAAGAGACCGTTCAAGGTCCCTGGTGTACACGTTCTTAATTCGGATTCCATGGCCATAATTTATCTGCCATATCATTTGGCACAGGCATCCCATTCCAGAGTGCTCTGGTTATTTAACTATTTGCTCTTAGACCCACCCCTTCCTTCCAGCTCTGTATCACAGAGGACAGACCCCTGCACATTATTTCCAACCTATCTTTGCCAACTGGCTTCAGGGGAGGTTTGGCTACTTGGAGGGGAAAGAAGAGGTGAGAAGTGAGTGTGTGAGTTTCTTAGGACTACAGGATCTAAGGTCCACAGACTGTGTGGCCTAAGACAACTGAAATTTATTCTCTTAATCCTGGAGGTTGGAAGTCTGAAATCAAGGTGTAGGCAGAGCTGTGTTCTAATGAAGAACGCTTCTTTGTCTCTTTCTAATTTCTGGGGGCTCCAGAAATCTTTGGTGTTTCTTGGCTGGCAGCTTCATCACTACAATCTCCATCTTCATTTTCACATGGCCTTTTCTCCTATGTGTCTCTATGCCCTGTCCTCTTCTTAGAAGGACACTAATCATTGAATTTAGAGCTCATTCTAAATCCACACTGAGTTTACGTTACATCCTTAACTAATTATGCCTGAAAAGACCTTATTCCCAAATAAGGCCACATTCTAAGGTTCCAAGTGAACACGAATTTTTATTCAACTTACTATATGGCTAAAGAAATAGGAAAGGACATTTCTTGCCCTCTCTGCATTTCAGGTGGCCTTTCCAGCAGCTGTCACCAGACAAATACACCATGGTTTCAGCTTCTATCAGATGGTCTGACAGTCATACCTCCTGCCTTTGTGCCTCTAGCTCCAGAAGTGGCAATTGCTAATCTCAGGGCTGTCTCAACTTCCTCTGGTTGCTTGTGCAACTCCAATATCATGATAAATAATTTGCCATATTATATTTACTCTGTAAAATTGCCTGGTATAGATTTTATATTTCTGGGTGGGCCCTGATCAATATACGTGGTTGTAAGAAATTAGACAATGTTTGAAAGATGGAGGACTTTGGGTATTTTGAGAGCATGTGTGGCAATTCTACATTCAAATTCAGCTTGAGTTCAAACTCCGGCTACTTCACAACAGAGTGATCTTGGGCGAATTGTTTAAAATCTTGGTGTCTCCCTATCAGTAAAGTTGGGATAATAATAGATGCTGACTAATTGGGTTTTTAAGAGAAATGTGAAAATCTATTTAAAGTACTCACTTAAGTCCTAGCAAACGGAAAGTGCTCTATACAGGTTCATTATGATTGGATATAGCCAAGTTGTTGGGGGGAAGCAGGGTTTCCATGGAAGACATTTTGAAACCTGTCAAGAAATATCTGTTAAAACTTTTATGTGTGTGTGTGGAGGGTGTATGTTGTATGTGCATACATATATACACAGTCTGCCATCCTTATATGTGGGTTTCACATCCATAGACTCAACCAACTGCAGGCCAAAAATATTTTTTAAAAAAGATGACTGCATTGGTCCTGAATAGGTATAAAATATTTTTCTCATTATTTCCTAAACAATGCAATATAACAACTATTTACATAGCATTTACATTGTATTAGGTATTATAAGTTATCTAGAGATGACTTAAGTATATAGGAGGATGTATATACATTAGATGCAAATACTACAACATTTTGTGTAAGCACTTGATCATCTGTGGATTTTGGAATCTGTGGGGGGTCCTGAAACCAATTCCTCATGGATAATAAGAGACAACTGTATATGTGTGTGTGTGTGTGTGTGTGTGTGTGTGTGTGTGTGTGTGTACACTTTATTCTCAAATATGTATATATACAACCTGAAAATCAGATTTTAATGATATAATGTCTAAAATGTTTGGTCACCTATTCTATATACAACTTGTTCTGACCATTAGGCTATTGCCTCATATACCCTCTCTGTGAGTTCTACCAGCATCTCTAAGTTCTAGGGTAGCAGCTAGACATTTCCAAAGTGAAGAAGAAATATCTGACTGGGAACACCTCACAGTCATCAACCAACATCTAGGGAGTGCTCTCTGTCACCTAGAGAGGTAGGAACAAATTTCTGGTAAATATAAAAAATTCTTGTTGATCAGTTGTTCTTCAGTTGAGCCAAGGTACTGAAAACGAAGGCCAAGGACTCAGGATTACTCTTGGTGGCCTCAGACATTGCCTGTTTATTGTCTGTCCCTATATGAGTCAGGGTTCTTTAGAGATACAGAGTTACTAGAATGTGTATGCATTTTAAGGGATTAGCTTGCATGATCGTGGGGGCTACCAAGTCCAAAATCCATGGGGGTTTCCACAGGCTGGAAACTCAGGCAGGAGATGATGTTGCAGTCTTGGGACAGAATTCTTTCTTCTCCAGGAAACCTCAGCTTTTGCTCTGAAAGTCTTCTATTGGTTGTATGAGTCCCACTTGCCTTACTAAGGGTAATCTGCTTAACTTAAAGTCAACTGATAATAGATGGTAACCACATCTACAGAGTACATTTGCAGCAACAACTAGATTGACTAAATACAGTACTCTCCCGTTATCTTTAGGGATACATTCCAAGACCCCCTAGTGGATGCTTGAAGTCACAGATAGTACTAAATCCTACTTATGCTTTTTTCCCCCTCATATGTACATAACAGTGAGAAAGCTTGAGGTGCGACAGCAAAACTAGCAAGAAGTTCTTTTTTTTTCTTCACAATTTTGTGGACAGAAAATTCATTCTTATTGTAGATCAATTATTATTATTATTTCTTTCTTTATTAAGTTGAGAACATTCACCTTTTCACTTAAAGTAAGCACTTTGTGGATTCTCTTTGGCCTATCTGAAAGGTCAGTATCACTACTCTTGTTCTTTGGGGCCACTATTAAATAAAATAAGGATTCCTTGAATGCTTGCACTGCAATTCCAAGACAGTAGATCTGCAAATCAAGTCAGCTAATAAGTGACTGATGGACAGATAGTGCAGATGGTGTAGATCCACTGGACAAAGGGACCATTCACATCTCAGATAGGGTGGAAAGGAATGGTGGAGAAGGATTTCATCGTGCTATTCAGAAAGGTGTACAAGTTAGAACTTACAAAGTATATTTCTGGAATTTTCTGTGTAATACTTTTGGACCTTAGTTCACCATGGGTGACTAAAACTATGGAAAGCATAACCATGTATGTGGAGAACAACTATAACTAGTACTAGCCTAAGTTGACACAAAAAGTCAACTATTATAGTGCCCCCACTAGACTGTTAGGCAACTAGAGTGCTGGGCTGTATTCTATTATTTTATTTCTCTTTGATATTGCCCACTAACAAACAATAGGTCTGCTGTTTGTGTAATGAATGGACGCTTGGATACATGAATGTGATAAAATGGAAAACAAAAGCATATGGAAGATTTGACATTTGAAAATGGATCAGGTCCTGCTTCATCCAATTCGTAAACGTAGTAACTTGGGCAAATCATTCAAGCATGTATTGCATATTATTCATCCAGGGCCTTCTAGTGCTCAGGAAGGAGAGAAGCACCGGGGATGCAACGGTGAATATAGCAGATACAGCCTCCTTCCCCTCATGCTCCCTGTTGGAGGGAGAGACAAGGGATCAACAAGAATTCCATGCAGGCTACACCTAATAAAGAAAGATAAGGGGTGACAGGTGAGGCTGCCAGGAGGAATTGATATTTCAGTGAGATGTACAAAGCATTAGGAGTCGGCCAGGTGAAAGAGATGATTCACAAGCCAGAGGTAGGAAGGGCCTCTCAGGCATGTGGAAGCAGGAGAACATGGCACCGGAAACCACATGTAGCAGGATGAGTGCATGGGAAGGGTTGGCAGGGGAGTTGCAGTGGACAGGCAGGGGGTCAGATGAATCAAGGCCTCAGTTTCTGTCCCACAGATAGCTGAGAGGCACAAACATTCCATTAAACTGAAATGTGGTAAGTGCCAAACTTCTCCTTCATCTGTGTTTCCAGAGCATGAGAAAAAACACTGGCATTTTTACGTGTTTGGCAAAATAAAAGCACCAAATATCCCTTAGACAAACATCGGCTGCTTGGAGACCGATATGGAGCACAGGGACTCTTTGCGATCATCCATCCTTTCCTTCCTGGAAATAGGCAGCTTTTATAGCGTGTGGATTATTTATTGTTCCCAGGGAACTGAGAGACTGTGGACTCACAGTGAGGTAACATTTAAACACAAACATTTATAAATGGTGCCTTATAATCTTAATATTGCAAATTAGGGAGTTTGGATATGGTACTTGAGAGCCGCCAGTGAATTTCCAAGGAACATGACTATCTTATTCTTGCAGTTTTAATCCCTCCTGAACACTAACTGAGTGGTTACGCCTGCCTCCTGCCCTGGGGTAAATACCCGCAAGACTGGTAAAGACAACTCTGCGTTCTGGGGTTTGAAGTGGCATCCCCAAGACTGCTGTTTTGGGGGGATTTCTGGGCTGCTGGTCAGTGTGGGGATGTGGTCTTCTCTCTCTGGGCCCTGTGCTCCCAGAGCTGCATTTGGAAGGCTTGCTTGCCTGTCTTCTTGGGAGCTTTTGCCAGGCAACAGCCCCCAGCTCTGCTTTGACTCTAAGGAGAGAAGCAGTTTCTCAATAATGTAGTGCTCAGCTGCTCAATCGCTCCCTGGCCAACCCTTCATGCGTGCCTGCGGAGCCTTGTATCAGCAGCCGTCTCCCCTCCCAGGGATGGAAGTGAGTTTGGCACAAAGCAAGATTCATGTTGATGATGACAGCCCTTTATGAAAATAGAGCTGACCGAGGATGCAATTCATTCATTCATGCATGCATTCACTCACTCAACACATATGTACTGAATGTATACTATGTGTTTGGTATTTGTTCTAGATTCTGGGAATGCTGTAAGTAGAAAATAATATCACTGCTCTTTTTTTTTTTTAAATTTAGGGAGGGAGAGAGAGAGGGAGGGAAAGAGAGAGATGGGAAGAGAGAGAGAAAGCGAGAGAAAGAGAGAGAGGGGGAGAGAGAGAGAGAGAGAGAGAGAGAGAGCTGCAGAGAGGGAGAGAGCGACAGAGAGAGAGGGAGAGAGCGTCAGAGAGAGAGAAAGAGAGACCGAGAGAGCATATCACTGCTCTTAAGGGAACTGCATTCTAGTGAAAGAGACAGATAATACAAAAATTAAATAAGTAAAGGATATACTATATTAGATGATGATAAATACCAAAGAGAAAAAAGAAAGTAAGAAAGGGAGATATGACACGTTGGAGTTGAGAGAATTGAAAAATGTGGACACCTTGGCTAAAGGCATTGAGACAGGAAAATGAATGGCTGCACTGAGATATTCACATCCCAATCCCTAGAATCTGCAAGGCATAGGGAATTAAGGTTCCTAATCAACTGACTTTGAGACGGAGAGATTAGTTTGGGTTATCCAGCTGGGCCCAATATAATAAGGGTATTGTGATGGTTAATTTCAGGTGTCAACTTGGCTGAATTAAGGGATACCCGAAGAGCTGGTAATCATTATTTCTGGGTGTATCTGTGAGGTTGTTTCCATAGGACATTGGTGTGTGAGTCAGTGAACAGAGTGGGGAAGATGGCTCTCGATGTGGGTGGGCACTGTCCAGTCGGCTGGGACCCCAGGTAGCACAAAAAGGCAGAGGAAAGCTGAATTATCTCTCCTGGAGCTGGGACACCTTTCTTCTCCCCCTGGACATCAGAACTCCAAGTTCTCAGGCTTTTGGACTCTTGGACTTGCAGTAGTGCCATTCCCTTCTCCTGAGTTCTTGAAACTTTGGCCTTGGCTGATAATTACTTAAGGCCTTTCTAGCATTCCAAATGTAGCTCTGGGTGCCCCCGGGGGGGGGGGCAGGGGGGTGGGGAGAGAGAGAGAGAGAGAGAGAGAGAGAGAATCATTTCCCCACACTGACCAGCAGCCCAGATATCTTACCAAACAGCAGCTTTGAGAATTATACCATTGACTAAGAATTACACCATCGGTTCTGAAGGTTTCAGACATGAGTCACCCTACCAGCTTCCTTGGGTCTCCAGATTGCGGATAACCTGTTGTAGAACTTCTCAGCCTCCATAATCATGTGAGCCAATTCCCCTAATAAATCCTCTTTTATCTATCTATTGATTGATCAATCGATTGATCAATTTATCACCTACCTATCATCCCATCCTACTGGTTCTATCTCTCTGGAAAACCCTGGCTAATAAAAGTATCTAAAAGTGGAAGAGGGAATCAGAAGGTAGAATCAGAAAGATAGCAACATGAGAAGGACTTGGCCTGTCTTTGCATCTTTAAAGATGGAAGCCAGCTCCATGAGCCAAGGAATGTGGCTGGCCTCTAGAAGCTGGAAAAGGCAAGCAAACAGGCTCTCCCCTAGAGTCTACAGAGAGGACTGTAACCCTGCCAGCACTCTGATTCTAGCCCAGTGAACTCTGTATTGGATTTTTGATCTGCTACAAGGTAAACTTGTGTTGTTTTAAGCCACTAAGTTTACGGCGATTTGTCTCAGCAGCAGTGGAAAACCAATAAAAGCACCAGAAAAGTGACTCTGGAGT
Source organism: Carlito syrichta (assembly GCF_000164805.1). Lineage (NCBI taxonomy): Eukaryota > Metazoa > Chordata > Mammalia > Primates > Tarsiidae > Carlito > Carlito syrichta. Next base: position 35,731 of record NW_007170334.1, on the reverse strand, counting down.
AAAGAACTTGGTATGGTTGTCATAATTAGTAAATAAAAATACAGGTTACCTAGTTAAATTTGAATTTCAGATGCTAAATGCTTTATTCAAGTAACACATTAATCATGATAGTGTAGCCATTATTTATCCAATATTCAAATCTGGCTGGGAATCTTGCATTTTCACAAATTTCAGAGAAAGTTAGAAAGAGATATTTGGAGAAAACCTTTCTGGCAGAGGGAATAGCATTCTGAGCTGAGGGAACCGCAAGAGCAAAGGCCTGAGGGCTTGGAGAAACTTCTGGGAGGGAAGCATGGGTGGAGTGGAGAGGAGGAGGGAAACAGGAAGATATGAATTAAGAGAGGTTGTGAGGAACCGGATCATGAGTTGTAAGGAGAATGTCAGTCTCTCATCTGCGGAATCTGGGAAGCCGCTGGTTTGAAAAGAGACAGCCAATGCTTGGGGCCTCCTGAGAATGGAGACATGCCGACTGCCAGCAACTCGAGGACATGGCCTTCCACTAGCATTGCGTGGGAACTGAGTGGGCAGTGGGTCTTCTCACTGGCGGACTCGTCCTGTGCCCTCGCCATCAGAACCAGCAAGTCGTAGGGAGGTGCATGGTGGGAGAGGAGAGGATTTTTAAGAGGAAAACATGTGGATCACGAGAAGAAATCTGGTTTGTGAGCCAATCTGTAAAACACATGGGCAAAGATGTGTGGGGACCCCACGAAGGTGAAGACATAAGCCCAGATTCACTCTGGAACTCTGGAAGAAGGAAGAGTGTCATGACTCCGGCCTGCTCTAATTCAGAGCAGAGGAGTCTACACACCAGGATGCCAGAATACAATATTTCAATTCTTCAAACAAAACCGGTTTTTCTTAAAACATTTCAGCAAGCAAACAAACAAAAAACGAAAACAAACAAACAAAAAACCACCCCCAAAACCAAAAAGCACAATGATTATTAAACTCTTTTAGAAACTTGATAATAAGCGTGCCTCCTGCACGTTCTAAGATTCTTGCAGTTTGAGGTTTTATGTTGAGATCTTTGATCCATTTAGAGTTGATTTTTGTTTATGTCGATAGGTAGGGGTCTTATTTCAATCATCTGCATGTGGTCAGCCAGTTTTCCCAGCACCATTTACTGAAGAAAATTTACAACGTAAATTTGTGTTGTTTTAAGTCACTAAGGTTTGTTTGTTTTCAGCTTTGATGGAGAAGTAACTTGGATGGATTTAAGGTCGATAATACTCAGTGATCTATCACAGAAACAAAGAACTGAGTACCACATGTTCTCACTCATAAGTGGACCCTGCACTTTTATCATAATATAAGAAAGGGATTGGCAGTAGTGGGATACTGTCGGGGTCGGGGGCATAACGTCAATAGGGGTACCTGATCTCAAACCAGGCAAAGTAGGGACGAAAGGGAGATCCAAACTTCATCTGTATAATGACCACTTATGTACCTAATCCTGAATTGTACACCATATCTTTAAAATAAAAAAAAAGAATGTTGTTAATAAATCACTGTCTACTTCTACTCATGACTAGCACTTGGTGTTTGCTGGTACTGGGCACGGGGCTCAGTGACTTACATGGGTTTTCTCATTTCATTCTGCCAGCACCATTAACTATACAGATACACAGATGAGAAAAGGGAAGCCAGAGACATTGAATAACTGGTCCAAGGTCATAGCTTTTAGGGACTCATTAGATTTGTCCTCTGTGAACCTGGCCTCCAGACCAAATCAATTACCCCCTCTTGATGTTTATGCCCATGCTTGTCAACGTATCTCTGTTGTCCTGTTATGAGCTGAATATATGTTTGTTTACCTAATGACACTGGGATCCTGCTGGCAAGGAGAGTTGAAGACTTTAATATCACCAAAAATTGGCACTTAGTAGGCAAACCAAAAACCAAATTAATGTTCAATGAATGAATGAATGAGGGGAATATTGTCTTTGAGCAGACACTGCAGTATAAAAAGACTGACAGACCAGACCACAGGTGTCCCAGGGCCTGTGTTCCTTGTTCCTGCATTCTAAGGAGAACCAGGTCAGAGTTGAGGATTCTGCTCCTTTGCCACTCTTTCCTTGGTACTCCTTTAGAAACTTAATATGCATCACTTCTAATTTTATTGTGTCTACTCTCCTACAGAGCATATTCAGAGACTTGAGAAGGATCACAGACTGTAGTTCTTTTTTATTTTCCTTCCATCTATCTAAATTTAATCACATAGGGAGCTTCCCTTCCTTGTCTTCCTCCTTGTGTTTTATCTCATAATTCTTTTTGCTTTCCATGCTTTGAGGGTATCTTTGGTCCCTGAATACTTTACAGAAGATCTGTCTGTATATAATACTTGAAGATCTGATTTAGTTCTAGCCAACAAATTGATCCAATATGCTGGAAATTACTGGAAATTACATTTTGGGGTGTGTGTGTAGCACTTTCTGGTTAACATCTATATGATCCAGTCTATTTCCCTCATTGAATGCCTAGACATGAGAAAGAATGGGTCCCTCAGTTCCTTTGGGAGCAGTGAGAAGCTTTGAGTGAGCATATTTGTTGGAGACAGTTGGTTTAATTGACAGAAATAATCCAGGCCTTTTCCAGTATAAAAGGCAAGAAAATACAACCACAAGTTCACTTTAGGCTACTACATTTGATGGAGTCTCAGTTTCCCAAATTATGCATAGACCAGCAAGCAGATATTACAAGACTCCTAAAATGATACAACTCTGAAGGCTAGAATGCTGCTGGACGTTTTAACAGCAGTGACAGCTGAAGTCCATTGGGCTTAAGAGACTCTAAGTGATCTTAGGTGGCCATGCTGGGGTCAGTCCTGGAATTGTGGTCTTCTCTCTCTTTGCTCATGGCTTCTTCCTTCTCACTATTCCATGACACTTGGAAAGGCTTTCCCCTTTTTAAATAGGACATTTGCTTTTGGTTGAGTCTAATCTTAGTCCTCTTTGCTAGTTCTTGGAAATTTCTTGCAGCCCATAATTCTACTCTGGCATTCAAGACTTTCTGTTTTGCAACTTTATTATGTATGGGCAAATATCAGGGCACATAGAAGACAAAGTCCATCTCTATGTCATGATCTGAGGCAGAACCTCATGCCCTAAGTCCTGAAAAAGGAACCTGTTTTAACCTAGTTTAAAACGCATATTCATTGGGTATGAAAACAGATCAGATGAGGGTCAACATATACCCTTTTTCTTCTGGACTCTTTTACATGATTCAGGCTTGCTTTAAAGGTCCAGTACCTTTCCAAAATGACAAGTTCCCTTTTGTGCTCACAGAGACTCTCCTGAAGTTGTTCTTTCTTCATTTAATTCACCTGAGCCAACACAAGGACTTCTGAAATGCCACCTATGATTTCAGGGGGCTGGCGCACAACCAGTTGCTCTGTTAGCCCATCCAAGCATTGTAATAGCTCTGCGACAGTTACTATTATCCTCATTTGTAGATGAGTAACCTGAGGCTTAGGAGAGATTTAAGTGACTCACAGTTCAGACATAATCTCATTTTGTCTCTACGACAACGTTATGGATCAGGACTTATTTATGATCCCTGCTTTCAGAGGCCACCACCTGGTATTTTTCAGAGAGGTTAAGCACTTTTCCTCAGACCCATAGCTAGAAAATAGTGGAGCCAGGTTCGAGTGTAGCTCCTTTTGATCTATACTCAGAAAGGTGGTTGGCAAACACTAGGTACTCAATAAACACCTACTGAACAAATGAATTATCCCAAAGCCCACAGCCTTCTACTATTGTGAAGTTTTTATCCCTCCCTCTGGCACAAAGTTTTGAAATCAAGGCTGAATAAAAAGCATGTTGCCAAGTCCTCTTTTCTCAGGCCAGCTTAGGGTTGTTCCAGTTTCTTCGTTACCCCTCTGTCACCCCCTCTCCCAGCAATATCTTTTGGAAACAGCTTAGGAAACGTCAGTTTCCCCAGTCTGATGTCTCTCTTCGTTATCATGTGTGGAGTTGTAGAATGACATTTCCTTCCCCTTAATTTCTCGAAAAGACAAACAACACATTACGCAGGAGTTCTGCATCAGATCGTAATACCTGGTAGTCAGATAGCAAACCATTTACTTTTTCTATTTGTGCAGCCCTGAGACCTTATCGCTCCTGCTATTCTTCCTTTTGATTACAAAACACACCCCTATCACTTTTCACCTGTGTCCTTGGCAGCTCCCTTAGGTTCACGTGGCTTCTCAAACATTATTTGTCTTGTTCAAGTCCTTGCGAATCCAAAATAAATGATGGATTTAGAGAAATCCTCACTGTGGCATCCATACTTGGGTGCTGGCATGGCTAAGTAGACAGACATTTTCCAGCCAGGGCTGTGGCTTAGGAAAACCTTGCTTTTGGAACAAGTTTTATCTAAAAATGTTGTTTCCAAAAGCACCCAACTGAAATATACTTTGGCAAGGCATCATATAAGAAAATATGCCCACCAATAGTCTTTCCATGGGCACTTCGCAGTCTACACTGGTGGAGGAAGGCAGGCTAGGACCTGAGATAAAGGAACACAGTTTCATTTAGGAATAAAGTCTTCTAATAAAAGGCTTTTTCTGAGGTTTCACTGCTTAGCATGATCATTTTGTGCACTAAAAATAAACAGATTATGCATAGCTAGGGTTTTTAAAAAAAAAACCTCTCTCTTCATCCTTCTCTCCCCACATGCTGTTTGAATTTTTCTTTTAATTTTGTGTATGCCAACAAATAAAGTTTTTAGGAGCATAACAAATTGTGAATTTTAGGCATCACCATGTTTTCTCCAGGTACACACACACACACACACACACACACACACACACACACACGCGCGCGCGCAGTCTTCCATATTTCTTGTGGCTATAGCACAAATGCGGCGTTTTTCAGAGAACTGCTGCTATTTTTAGAATGCACTGTAGGAAGTCGGCAGCATTAATAAATGGACGAGAAGCACAGAGCCACAGTGCATGGTAATATGCCAATGCAAAAGCTACCTTGGCCTTTAGCCAATGAACTGTGGTTAGACGTTGCAGCAATGAAAGTAAAAACACCGCCTACAAAGGAATGATTAATAAGCTGACAAACTTCCAGGCATTTATTTCCTATTCTTTAGTGCCAGCTATATTAACACTAGCATATTTTCAGCTTTATTAGTACAGTCTTGGAGCCTGGCTGGCACTCTTAGGTGTGCTCATGAAGAGCTTCTTAATCAGCTGCAAATTACTTGGAGAGGTGAACATCTGATAGACACTGTTTATTTACCCATCACCCTAACAGACCATGTCTGTTTATTTGTCTCTGTGACACTTTGCACTGCACGACAATCGTCATGGTTCCCCAAACTCAAAGTAGCAGGAAATCTTCTCTCACTGTAGCATTAGTGTCTTGTGGGAACTGATCCATGGGCCATTTCATGTGATTTCTTCAGTCATGTTTGCTTCAGGGGACTTCTGTCCCTCCCTGTGGCAAACTGCTTCCTTTGTATATATCAGTTTAACATTCCTTGGATGGAGCCAGTCAGTAGTCTTCAATCTTCTTTCTGGGATAAACTCAGGATCTCAGTCAGATGGAGTAAAAAGAGGAATTATGGGATTGAATTAGGGTGACCAACTTGTTTCAATTTGCCCAGGACTGTCCTAGATTTTAAAACAGATTTCCTATCGCCCAGGAAACTGCTCAGTCCTATTCAGTGGGTTGGTTAGTTATCCGGGATGGAAGAAACCTGGACTTTGGAGTGACACCCAGGTTTAAATCCCAGCTGGGCCCTACCACCTGTGTGACTCTCCTTAAACCCTGATGTTGTCAACATTTAGCAAACCTCTAGTGTGAGGTTAAATGAGACTATTTCTGAAGTTAAAAAATGAGTCATGTCTGCAAAAATGTAAATAATGACAGCTACCTTGAGGATCTGAGGGAGGCAAGGCAAAATCATATATAAAAGTGTCTGCTTATATAAGAAATTATAAACTTTAGAGCTGGTGACTGGGCTCCAAAGTGGATTAAGATGGACTCTCAGAATCGAGTCCTAAAAAAACAAAGAAAAATGACACAATCATATATCCTATATGGTGTCTCCTTCTGTTTGACTCTGAACATGGCTTGTCCATAAAGCTGAACTCTTGTCCATCAAGCTGAAACTTTTCCCAGGTGAGCAAGACTCTGACAAAGAAAGGCAGCTCCTTCAACATGTCCCTAATGTCACCAGACGCCTTGTCCGAGGGACGTCACTCTGGCTGAATAGATGGGTGTTTATTGAAAAGACCCTGTCCTCCAATAAAATTTCATTTTGGGGTTGCATAAAAAAAACAACAATTCCTGGGAAGTTGAAAATTTTAATTAAATGTATTCAAAGGGGAGTACAGATTAATGCCTCTAAGCAAGAGAGTGTTTAATGCTTAGGGGCTGGCTCATGCTTGCTGAAGCAAAAATCTTCCTGCTGGCGAAGATTTTAAGTATTGATATTTCCTGCACTAATAATACTCTAAACCACATTCATAATAATATAATTAGCAACACAACTGATACCATACAGCATGTGAGGACCCTGCATTATTAATTATACTAGCACAGCCTTCGTATGGAGCACCATGCTCTAATTTTAGCTTTCAAGGTATGTGACCATAAACTTGGGGGATGAGGGAGCTTAGCAGAGAATGACACGCTGTGCACAGTTCATGTCTCCTTGATGATCACTAAATAACAATAGATGATCTGTCTGCAGTGCCTGCAAGGAGACACCCATTTTGAAGTCCAAGATTGAGTGAATTTAGCTAGGCTCCCAAGTTTCGTATGTGGCAAAGTATGATTAATGTCCTCAAAGTGCTCATTCTACCTCAGTCTCCATCCTAAAATGCAAGGCATATCACAACATTTTTTATGTGGATGAAGAGGATGCCTTAGAGTCTTCAAAACTGGGTCTTGCTCCAGTGATAGTTGTCCCACAATTTCCATCTCCTTCCTGAACACACTTGACTAGCTTTGTAGGAATGGTCCCCTCTAGCACATTTTATCATCGATGGTTTTGCAAGAGACCTAGCTAGTCCAATGGAAAAAAGGCACTGAAACAGAATTATACTAATTTATATTCCTCAAGCAGCCTAAAAGGGCATCCATTTTTGTGCATCTTTACACATACTCTGTATTATTACTAAAAAAGATCTTTGCCAATTTGATAGATGAACAGTGGTATGGAATTGCTATTTTCACTTTCCAAGTTGAATTCAGAAGAGCAAAACTCAGCAGAGACCCCAATAAAGATGAGGACATTAAACTCGGAAAGATGAGGAGAGATCCAGATGAACATTCCGCAGGGTCTTCCTTGCCATCCATCTGTCTGAATGCTATCCTTTCTTTGCAAAGACCTTCCCAATGTTCCTCTTTACCTTGAGCTCTCTCAGCTCAGCATACCTGTAGGTGCTCCTCTACCTGAATCTAGCGTTTTAGTGTCTTCTTATCCTTTACATCAAGTTCAAGTTCAAATAAACAATAAAAGAAAAAAGTGCTTTTCAAGGATCTACTAGACATTAGTTGAACATTAGGGTAGTTTGTGGAGATGTAGAAATAGATAAGTTCTATCCTCTAAGTTAGAGGACCTCAAAGCCTAATGAAGAAGATGGACAAGGAGAACTTAAGTTACAATTCAGTGTGAAAGATGAAAACATAAATAAGATCTATGTATAAAGATCTTACTCATAGCCAGGCTCGGTGGCTCAGCCTGTAATCCCGCGCCTTTGGGAGGCTGAGGTGAGTGGATTGCCTGAGCCCGCGGGCTCAAGACCTGCCTGGGCAGCGAGACCTCATCTCTACAATAAATCAAAAAATCAGCCGGGCATGGTAGCGCGCGCCTGTAATTCCGGCTACTCGAAGGCTGAGGTGGAAGGATCGCCGGAGCCCAGCAGGTCGAGGCTGCGGCGGCCGGGAGCGGCCACGCACTCCAGTCTGGGTGACAGAGTGAGACTCCAACTCAAAAAAAAAAAAAAAAAAGATCTTACTCATGAAGAATTTTTTTACCCCACCCATCCTCACCTTACAATGCATGAGTGTGGTAAGAAAATAGCAGTGGCCCTTACAGAAATTTTGTGCTCTGAGATAATGTAAAGAGAAACATCTGATCTAGGGTGAAACCTCCCAGCTCCTTCTGGATTACTCAGCACTGGCTTAGCAGGTTTTCTTTGACTCAGAAAAGGAGAGTCGCTCCCTTGTCCTGAGTTAGGATTGGAAAGGAGCCCCCAAAGTGGGGTGTTCATTGATATAGGTTTTGAATGTAGACAGAATTTGCCAGGAAGAACAGAGGGAAACGTATGTGTGGATATACAGAAGTATTAGACTGTACACTATATTTAAAGCATATCTGATATTTTGGAGGGGAGGAAGATGATTAGTAGGAAATGAAGCCCAGGACCTGTCAAATATATTTATCCATATCTCCTATAGTGTATTTTACAGATATTAATAAATGTTAAGGAAAAGAGTATAAAATATCCCAGATTAAATGAGCTTAGAATAATAAATTGAGTGAATTAAAAGTAAGCAAATTTCCTTATTGCAGGATTTTTTAGATCCTTTAGCTGAATCCCCAAAAGGAGGATACAGGATTTTCTAAACTAGGTTGGCTCATTTTGTTTATAAATCAAAATTGCCACTTTTATAGATGAATATCAATTAAATATTGGTAATTTTTGCATGAGCTAACCTAAATTTTTATCACTGAGCTCTTTGACCATGGAATTTTATTTTGGAGAATAGTAAGTGAAATGCAAATATAAATATTTCTTTCTAATCAGAATATAACTCCTTGCAGGGAGACAATGTACACCATATTTTCTTTGTGTTCCATCCCCTCCCAACTTTCTCCCCACTCCCAAACTAACTTGTTTAATAAAAACCTTTAAAATCAGACAAAGTTTGATGGACTTTTCTGTAGGACAAGAAGACCTACCTACCAATAGCTGAAACATTTCTAGGTCATCTCTTGGCCTCATTACGAGGGTATAATATACAAAAAACTAGACAGCTGTGTCAGCTTCAGGCCTCCAGCCACTCGCTGGTCTCCCATGTCTACCACATCAACCCACCCCATCCTAGAGTCCAGACCTGAACTACACACTAAGGAATGTCATAAAGTCAGACATATAATCATGACACATCCAGGGCCTAACCCTAACCCTAACCCTAACCTCACTCTCTCCAAAGTAACATGACTCTCATTTTTAATAGCCTCATAGAAGGCAAGGATATCTCTAGCCTTAGTAGTTGCATCTGGGGCAAGAGGTGATGGGTGAGCTGGTGGTTGTAACTAAGTAAGGAGAGGGCAGAAGTAATTGAAAGTTCTAGAAACAAAATCATTTGGGTGACCATGGAAGAAGGGAACCAGAGCTTTTCACAGGAAGGAGAGACTCTCCTCATAAAATGATGAAATATAAGGGGCATGGTTGAAATTTAGGGGTAGGCAAATGGTAGTCATGGTCCCGGCGACCCCTCTCCATCACCATCATTGTGATGCCACTGTCCCCTCAGACTCCTTCAACAGAGCCTCAGGTGCCTGATTACTTCTTGGGTTCTTGGACATGGCAGAGACTTCAAGCTCTCTTTACATCCATTCATTTATTCATTCAACAAATATTCTGAGTGTCCACATTCTGTGTACCAGGTCAGATGCCACATACAGTCACCAAAGCAGACATGGTCCCTGCCTTCAAGACTGGTTGATATGCACTATTAAGGGGGAAAAACAAGGGCTATGGAACACAACATGGAAGAATATTCCACCCAGACTAGGATGGAGAGGCTGTGTTAGTGAAGGTTTCCTGAGAGAAAAAGGTATCAGGGCTGGGACCAGAAGGTTTAGATGTTGGGTCCAGTAAATGCTGGACAATAATAGTAGAAAACGCTTATTGAATGCTTTCATTATGTTAAGTCCTGTGCTGGGTGTTTTCATAGACCGCCTTCTCTATGAAGCAAGTTTTATCATTATTGCCATGCATAAACTGATGAGGGGAAAGATACTGATGAGGGGAAAGTCCAGATGCTTTTTCTATGGTCCTAGGTAGAAAGTGACAGTGCGTAGAATTGAACTTGGGCAAAAGGAATGATCCAGAGTTCCCACTGTAACAATGGCACCATGCTGCTGATCTCCGTGACTTGGGAAAGACCCTTGTGAACAGAATCCTGGGAACAGGTACACAAACAGCATTTATTTGCAAAGGTAGATCAAGTTACAAGGCAGGAAAACCCAAACGCAAGGATGATCAGGGTCTAAAGTAAGTTGGAAAGAGCACTAGGCCCGAAAGGGTAGAGAATTAACCCTTGGAGGAGGCTGGCTCTCTCCCCCGCCACTATCCTAGCTTCCCATATAGATGACGGGAGACGTCTAGCCCATGTAGAGGATGCCCATGCATTCTGTTTGTGTAGGAGAAGAAATAAAAGCATCAACCCTTTCTCTCCCCAGCTGGACATGAATGCCGTGATAGAGCTGCCCTGGGGAGACGAGTATCTGGGAAGGGGGTTTCTAATCACTCCTGCTTCAGGGTGAGTGCCTGAGGGCTGTGGCTTCCCAAGTACACTGCCTTGGCATATGCGCAGGCATGCTGTATTGCCGGTCAAACACTCCAGCGGCCTTAGCCCCTACTCAGAGAAGGTGGTGTCCACTTTGGAAATCAGTGCTTTGGCTTCAGGGGACTCATAAGGGACCTGATACCTGGGTGAGAAGAAGGAGCCAGCAGTGTAATGAACAAATTTTCATGTTACTCAGATTGAACTGCGGAATGAGCATATCTGTTCTCACTCAACACGAAGTGGACCTAGGGGAGAGGAAATCCCAATTATGCCATCCTCAGCAATCACACGACTCAGATGGGCCTATAAAAGGGATGACAGGACTGCTGGGTGCCTTCCCGAAGACTTGAGGGGCTAGGAGAAAGATCTAGAAGGGCAAGCACAAGTTAGAAGTTAGAAACGCCTTGGGTGTTAATCCCCTTTCCCTGTCCATTGACTGTGTGGTCATAGGCTGGCTGTTCAGGCTGCTCTGAAGGTTAAACAGGATGATGTATGTAAAGTGCTATACCTGTTCCAGGGCTGGTATGTAGCAGGCACTCTGTCATCAATCATAATATTACTCACTTCAGTTGGGTTTTTCCCCCCCAGAAATCATATTTATATATTGCCTTTTTGAAGGTTCTTTGTAAAGTATATATTTTGATGACTGACTTATGCATATATGTGAGGCTGAATGTCTACGTTTTATTTGGGAAAGAGGGACTTTGCTTTAGATGCTTCCTCACTCATGTGGGAAGATTGTGTCAAGAATGAAGGCTCTTAGAAACATCAAACCTTTTTTGTTTCCCTTTGTGAAAAAGCAAGACACTATGGGAGAGTTTGACAGGGAAAGGGAAAACATGGTTTCGTTTTTACTGAGTAACAATTGGTTTCCCTCGCTTTCCTTTCTTCTGGAAGGAAATGTGATTTTCTTAGTTTTCTCCTTCTGTGCGAAGACCTAGGTTCAGATCTACTGCTTCCTGGGAAATGATAATTTGGGGGGAAAAAACCAATGTATGTGTAAAACATATTCAAAGCAAAAACTCTTAAAATCCATAACAGGCATGTGAGTCCTCCACGTTTCTCCTCTTTATGAAGAAGACCTTAGTTTTTGAATGACAGCCCACTGTGCAGCAGAAACTAGGTGTGCAGCATGGTGTTTAAGGCCAACACTTGCTCTTTTGTACAGTTTTATATGGTTGCAAATCATAAGAGTTTACAAAGAGCTTCATGGAGGACAGCTTAGTGCTCCCAAAGTCCTCCTGACAATCCTGAGAGGAGGGTCAATGGAGAGTCCCCTTCCTCCTTTGACAGGTATGGGAATAGAGGTGCAGAAGTTACATGCACTGCCCCAATGCCCGTGCTGGCCAATGAACTGGAGCAGGATTAGATGTGGTTCCTCTGCTATCTGTCCTTAGCTACCACTGGTTTCCAAAGCCATGTTTCTCTTAAGTTTCCTATAGTATAGGACAGGATAGTGACAAGAAGGTCCACTCTGTACCTAAAAGACTGCCGCCCAGGGTAAGAAAACCAACCAAACTGTCAAGAGTACTTTAAATTTATACAGTGTCATTTTGTCCTTTTAAGCATCAGGGCTTAGACCAAGGGACTTGGACAAGCGTGGTCTGGCATTTAGGTATCTGAGGAGCTGGCTTGTGAAAGGGGCTCTGAGATCACCAAGTCTTTGAGAGTCACACCCAGACTATTCACTGTTTGGCTTGTGTCCTGGGACTCTCTCTTAATGCAGCAAAAGAGAAAAGTGTAATTACTCTCTGATGGGCCCAGACCGAAGGCCCAGAGCAGAATGCCGAGACGTGTTCTGCTTTCTCTTGGCACTAAGGGGCATTAAGAATCAAGACTGACTTTGTGAGCTGGGCTGATGAATGTTGTGTATGAAATGAAAAATCCCTGCTCGGTGCCCAGAGGCGTCCAATCCTGCTACACGGGCTGGTTTCTTTTTATATCTGCTGGAGCAGAAACAGAAGTGTTCAACAAGCAAAAAATCATGATGACAAAGATTCAGCAGGAGCTGAGGGGTGCTCTCGTGAGAGACTTCAATAACTTTCTCCTTTCCCACCATGCTTGTCTGGCCTCATTGACTCTGATGTTTATTTCACTCATTTGTTGAGCACCTGCTAGGTACCACCTAAAGCAGTGAGACAAGGTTGAGAATCAGCCAGCTCAAACTAGCTGTGACCTTGAGCAAAGAACTTCCCCCAGAAGCCTTAGTTAGCTTCCTCATCTGTGCAGTACCACCTCATAAGACTGAGTCAACTAATGATTCATTCATTTATTCTTTCAGTCACCAAATATGTATGGAGCACCTACAATGTGTCTAGCACTATTATGAAGCACTCTGCATGTATTTGTTTTATCTGATCATCATGACAACCCCAAGTCAGTACTTTCTGTTATTCTCATGTTACATACAGATGAGGAAATGGAGGCAAAGACAGGTGAAATAACTTGTCTGAGGTCACACAGCCGGTAAGTGGGTGAGTCGGAATTAGAATTCATGTAGTCTCAGTCCTGAGCTTGCACTACTGAACAAAGAATAAGACTCAGTCCTTGATCTTCAGATGCTCACATCCTAATCAAGGAGACAGACATGAAAATGGTTAAGTGACATGTAGGCAAAGGTGTATATCAGATATATGCATGTAAGGAGGTGCCCCAATCTGTCTGATAGTTGAAGATTAAGGAAAAGTTTCACAGATTGGGTGATTTTGAGTTAAACCTTGGAGAACGCACCCATATTTTCTGGGTAAAGGAGCAGAAGGGAAGAGACAGAAGGCATTCCAAGCAGAGGAAGAAGGATGTACAAAAACACAGGAAAGATCAGGCATACTTGGGAAATTGTCAAGAATTTGCAAGTTTTGAGTTCAGTGTACTTTGAGGAAAAAGGAAAGACATGAAGCTGGAAGGATAAGCAGGAGTTTTGCTTCCCTCTGGTCATATACACAGACCAGGGCAGTCTCCACCCCCTCCACATTGGTACTTATGGTGATGATAGTGGCGATGATGATACTAGAATAGATTTGCACAACTCCTAGAAGTTTATGAAACACATATATACACATCATGGTGTGTCATTCAATCTTGTGAAGTAGGCAATGCAAGGAGTAGTATTACCCCATGCCACACAAAAATAGTTCAGCTTACACGAACTTGTGCCAAATTTATTCAGTTATCCCAAAAGGCAGTGGTCAAACAATGGTCTTTTCATTTGGCGTTCAAAAGCCCACTGCTGTTTTTCTTATTCAGTAAGAAAAAGAAATAGTTCACTAAAAGTTCACCATTACTGTGTCAGAATCAGTGTTTGCTAAATATCCATATGCTGCCTTGCATATCCTAGCCTCCCTTGCAATTAAGTTGGGATCATGTGACTAATTTTGGCCAATGGGCTTGGGAGTGGACATAAGATGTTACTTCAGGCTGAAGCATTTAATTGCTTTCTCTTAATTGCTTTCACCCTCATATTGCAACCTTGGACATCATATTTTCCATATGGTGTAGCTTTTAAATGTAGAAGGTGGCCAGCTTAAGCCTGACAATACAAAGCAAGAAAAAAGTCTTCATTGAGTTAAGTTAACATTTTGGGTGTTACCTTTACTCCAGCACCCTATCCTGACCACCGTAGTTCTCAAAATGTTGGCATTTCCTCTACCCGTCTTTGTATTTTATTTCCCACCAGCGTTTCCTCTCCAATTTATTTTTTAGCCTCACTAGACAACTTTGAGTTCCCTGGCTATGTCTTTTGAGAATCATTTATTGAAGGTCTCCTCCTCCTCTACTTGATTTTAAGTTCCTCGAGGGCAGAGCTGTGACAATCATTTGGAAAAATAAATTATTCACAGGAAGAGTCTGGCACAAAAGAAATGTGCATAGAATTGGATTTTATTTTTTTAAAAACATGAAAAAGGGATATTTTTCTTGGAACACTTTTAGACCCCCAAGGCAAGTGAGATGGTTTTAGTAATGATATCATTTAATGTCACATGATTCTCTTACTTGGGTTTTCAGCATTTGATGACTTTTATATCTTTATCCCAAATTAAGAAAATACCAAAGTTTCAAGGTAAGTGCCTTATCTTTGTTCAAAAGAGTTCTATGCTTTATGTAAAATTATGGGTAAGCTACAGAACAGAAAATAGCAATGTCTATGGAATCAGTAGCATAGGATGGATTAGCATAATGATGAATTGTTAAACATTAAAATTGTTCTTACTGCACAATAGAGCCTGAGTATTTTAAGAGTATTTAAGAGTTATGGGCATGGAGCAGGTTAAATTGAGGGATCACAATGATTGGGGTTCCTACATCTTTGGATGGCAGTCAAGGATGTGTCCCCCTGGGACACCCCAGGTAAGGGCTGAGCATCAGGCAGGAAAGTCTGTGCAACACTTGCAACTCATAACATACTAGTTATCACTTCACCCCTCAGATCTACAGGAAAGCATAGAACCAATGAATGACAAGAATGCTAGAAAGGGGACCACGGATCTCACCAGGCCTGTAACATAAAGGTAAATGACACACTAAGTTTGTCAGGTATAGGTAACATCACCCACAACTGATGGTGATGCATGGAAGTTGAGAACTGCTGCTCCAGAGAATGTGCAGGGAA
The DNA here is from genome assembly GCF_000164805.1 of Carlito syrichta. Lineage (NCBI taxonomy): Eukaryota > Metazoa > Chordata > Mammalia > Primates > Tarsiidae > Carlito > Carlito syrichta. The sequence continues at coordinate 20,584 of NW_007170334.1, read as the reverse complement.
CCTCTGTTTAAAAAGTGTTGTCTAAAGAAATAAAGATTCACCTAGTTGGGCATGCTGTGGATGTTTTCTTTCCCAACTGTTTTTGCTTCCATCTTTTCTACTTCATGGAGAACTTTCTGCGAAGAACTGTGGCAGTGTTCTTTATTTCCCAGATGCTTGGCTCACTGACATGCACACAGCAGCAAATCCATAGATAGTTCTCAACTGTGATTGCATCAGCGGAGGACAAGAGAGCATAAGGCAGTCGTGTTCACTCATTTACTAAGCAAATGATGACTGAACACCTACTGTATGCCCAGCAGATATGTAGGCACTTGGAAAAAGGTAGCAAGCAAGACTGATGAAGAGTTCTGCCTGCATAAGGCTCATATTCTAAAGTGGGGGAGAAAGGCGAGAAAAAAGTAAAGAAATGAACAAGGCATCTTGGCTGCTGATATGATGATAATAAAACAGGATAATGTGATATAAAATGGCCAGATATTAAAATAGCAGGTTGAGGAAGGTCTTTTTGAGCTGACATTTGATAAGGGCCCAGCCATGTGATGATGTGGTAAAGAGCTTTCCAAGAGGGCTAAAGAGAAAAATGGGCTTGGTTTATTTGATGGAGCCCAGGTGACTGCAGCAGGGAGGAAAAAAAGAGCAAGAAGCAGGGGGCAATGACAGAGAGCCTGATAATCCATTCTAAGCACAAAATTGCCTTTGGAGGGGCACTTGTGGACACTACAGGGTTGAAGCCTAAAAAGAACAGCCTACACACTGGTCTGCTCTTGTTTACTAAACTCTAGACAACTCTCAAGAATTTTTTTTTCTCTTCCTTTGTCTCAGTCATTCTCTTTTTCTCTCTTCATAATGACTCAGCACCCACTCTACACCAATTGTTGTACTAGACTTTAAAGATATAGCAATGCAAAAAAATTAAATTCCTGCTTTCATGGGGAGATAAATAATATACAAACACATATATAATGGATTTGAAAATGTAATGCTTTATGAAGGAAAAACAGAAGACCATAAGCAGAAGGAGAGTCATGCATGTGTGTAGGTGCATGCTGGCTATTTTTGATAGGGAGTCTTTGAATGACAATTGGAGAAGACACAGGAAAGGAAAGAACCCTATGAATGCCCAGGGAAAAAGCAGCCAAGGATGTGGAACCTGTAAGTTCAAAGCCAGTGACAGGGAGTGTGCTCAGCATGTCTGAGGAAGAGCAGGTGGCTGAGCATGTGACAGATGAAGAGAGTGGAGGAGGAGATCATGGAAGTGGCTAGAACCCCGACCAGGTAGGCCTCATGCGTCAAGGCAAGGGCTTCAGATTTCATTCTGAGATGGGAAAACATTGGAGAGTTGTGAGCAGAGATGCTGCAACATTATTCCATTTAAGCTGAAAACAATCAATCTGGCTGCTGGGTAGAGAATAGACTAAATGGGAACAGGAGTTGGACCAGCAGTGGTCCTAGGGGAGGTGGAGAGCTGTCAGAGTCAGGGCACAGTATGTAGATGAGCCAGCAGGATTTCCCAGTAAGATGGATGGAGGATGGGGCCTGGGAGATAATAGGGTAGGAGAGGCCAGCCTGGGAAAGGGTGGGGAACCAGTTTAATTCTGACCAATATGAATTTGTCATGCCTATTGGACCTCCAAGTGAAAACATTGAGAAGGCAGTTGGATGTATGGAGCTGGACTTCACAGGAGTGTAGAAGCTAGGAATATAAAAGAAGGGGTAGTCAGCTTAGAGTGTGTACGGAAAGGCATGGGACTGAATGACATCTAAGAACTAGGTATGGAGAAAGACAAGAAGAAACTTGTGTTCAGGATCCTGGAACAAAAGATGGAGGGAGAGCAGCCAGTGTGGGGAGAGAAGAACCAAGATAGTCTGATGCCCATAGACCAGGGTAAGAAAGGTTTCAAGAAGAAACACCAGCTGTAGCAAAGAAAAGGACGACTGGATCTTCCTCCCACCCTCCTTTCCTGCTTCCCCTCTTTTCCTTCCTTCCTTCTTTCTTCCTTCTCCCTTCCCTCTCTGCCTCTTCCCCTCTCCCTTTCTCCCACCCTTTCTCCTTCCTTCCTCTTCCCTCCCTCCCTCTCTCCTTTCTTCTCCCCCCCCATTTTGACCTTCAGTCTCCTGTTAGTCTAAGACCCTTTCGAATAGATATTTCTCATGCTCTTCACAGAATGGAGAGCCCTGGGCTTCCTCTTGATGCCCTACAATACTTGCAAAGACAGAGCAGATAAAGAGATAATCATATCTAACTACAAAATGCATCCCTTGCACTCTGTTATTACATTAATAGCACTGCTGGTACTTTCCTCCCAACTTTTATCCGTGGAGAATTGAAAAGACACTCCGAGTGAAGGTTGAGAATTTTCAAAATGTGTACACGATCAGCATAAATGTCTCATTCTGGATGAATCTGCTTCAATTATATATTTAATTCAGCTGAGAGCTCCCCAAAGAAGGGTTATTCTGTATTCACCAGCAAAAGTATTTTTGATAACCTCATGGGGACAATGATTAGCCAAAAATTCATGCAAACTTTTTTATATTAATGCAAAAAAAAAATGAAGGTTATTAAGTCCATGCTTCTGACAGCCCCTGCAGTTACAAATAAAATAGTTAATGAGAAGAAAAACTGCTCCTACCGTCTTATTCCCAAAGCCCCAGCCATCTTTACGCAAGAATGCTGTGACAAATGGTACTTTTCACCTTTCTAACATGCCCCTTCTTCGATTATAGATTTAGATGGATAACATGACCACAAGAGTTAGGCCCCGAAGCAGATGATTGCCTCTGGCACCCGCCGTATGCAATTCAGGCAAAATTTCCAAGAACCAAATGAAATAATTGCAACAGGGTAAGTCTAACTCTGAGAGTGAATTTATAAAAATTAAAAGGTCTGAGAGGTAATGCTCATGAACCCATTTGTCTCATTTTTCCTCATTAAGATTTAATTGAAATGAACCTTGGCGACTGTAAGAAAAGTTACATTCTTATTTCAGACTCGTAGATAAAAGAAGGCAATTTTTTAAACATCAAACTTTACTTGAGTCTGCTCGATGCACTGTTACTTCACAATTAATATTAGTGCAAAGATACTAGGGGAATTCAAACAATATAAGAAACATCACGTAATCCTATCAAAAGACAGCCATTTTGGCATTTAAGGAGCACAGGCATCTAAGTTTGAAGGCACAATTAAAACAGTTTCTGGACAAATTCTAAAATGTAAATTGGTCCCCTACTACATAAGACTAATTTAAGGAAAATGGAAAGTCAAAATAGTGTCATCTAAAATAATTACTTTATATAGGCATAGTCATTCGTTTATCTGTCACTTCAATATTTTGTATATAAGAGAATTAATATAAAATACACCTTTATGTATGCATCAGAGGATCTGGGGGTGCAAGAATATGAGGGTGTCTTCACTTGGGTTTTCAGGGCTGCTAATGTAGTGCCATATATCAACTTGCAAATGGTGTGACAGGACTGGCTATCAGGAATTCCACCTTCTCACTATTCTCTTTTCCCATCAATACTGCCAAACTTAAAAAAAAAGTTCTTGCCAAGTTCACCAAAAACCTCTTCTTTGCTTACCACTGTGCATGTTCCATACTTCTTGGTAGTGATTGACACTGTTGCCCATGCAACCCCTTCATGAGTTTCCAGATCCCCTGGCTACCTCTTTCTACCTCTGATGACTTGTCTATGGTCTCCTGCTCCAGCGTTCTTCATTTACCTTCCCCCCAGTGCTGGTCTCCCTCCACTATTCTGTTCTAGGCTAACTTGCCTCCTTGCTCAAGACCTTTCCAGGACAAGCTCACCCACTTTGGTGGGTTGAATAATGTCCACTCACAAAAGATGCACCCAAATCCTCACCTCTGGAACCTCTGAACGCAAACTATTTGAAAATAGGGCCATTACAGATGTAATTAAGGTAAGGATCACAAGATTCTCTCATGTTGGATTTAGAGTGGACCTTAAATCCAATGACAGATATTCTTATAAGAAGAGGGGAGGAGAAGGAGATACACAGAGAAAAGACAGCCATATGAAGAGATTGAAGACAAAGAGTGGATTTAGGCTGCCACAAACCCGGGAGTGTCTGGATTCACCTGAAGTTGGAAAGGGCAAGAGAAGATGATTCTTTATACCTCCAGAGGGAACATGGCCCTACCAATATCTTGATGTGGCACTTCTGGCCTCCAGAACTTTGAGAGAATACATTTATGTTGCTCTAAACAACCAAATATGGTAGTTTGTTCCAGTGGCCTTAGGAAATTGATGTATCCATTCAAAGGAGACCTCACTGCCTCGGTTAGACTAGTGACTCCTAATTTCACGAGCTTATCTCAGACCTCTCTCCTGAGTTGCAGACCCTCAGCACCTCAACTCCTTGACTAGGGTGTCTTACAGACACCTCCTTCTCAAGACACACACCCAACCTAGGGCTCCTGCCTGCTCCTTGTTGATTCCTACGTCACTATTCAAGAAATTGCATAACTGACTGGATTCTAATTATAGAGGCAGCAACAGAATGCAGGAGCTATGAACCTGATGCCTCCATGCTTGAGCTTGAATCCTCATTTGAGCACTTACTCATTGTCTGAACTTGGGGACTTTTTACATTTGTCTTGTTATTTCAGTTTTCTCATCTGAAATACAGGCTGATGGTAGAACTTGCTCCCAGTGGGTATTGTGAAGATTCAATGAACCGCCACTTGTAAAGAACTTAGAACACTGATCTTTGTAAAAGACTTAGAACACTGCCTGGTGCATTGAAAATACTGTTTGTTTACTTTTAAAATAAATTAAAATTTTCAAACATTTGGAACTCTCCTGGAGTCTTGACTCAAACTCATGGTCAGCAAGTCCTCACAGTCATCTAGGGAAGAAAACAGGCATTGACAGGTGGCTCTGAAGAGTATATTTGTGCTCATCTGTGCAGGGTCTTAGAACTCTATGTTCCATAGACTATCCTTTGAGTCTGATAAGGCTGCTTTGCTCCAGGTGGTTTGATAGTAAGATTCAGCCAAGGTTTCTGACCTCATATACATTTCCCTCTTCTGAAATGTTCTCCCTCTTTCCCTTATTCTTTCCCGTACCCTCACCTTTCTCCTCAAGTTGGACTCGGTTTAGATGCAGCCCTTGAAGACGCCCTCATCTGCTCCACACGCTGACGTGTAACACTCTGTACATTATCCATCTCTTTTGTTAGAGTGTCAGACCCTCCAAAACAGGAGTTGTGTTCCATTCCTACCTGTACCTCAAAGACTTGTAACACAGCCTGCATGTGGTGGATATGCAAGGAATCTTTGAGAAATGAATAATCATTTGTTTAGCAGCTTCTGTATCCCTTTGGGTAATTAATGACAGGATAGACCTGAAAAAGGATCTCGGCCGGCTACCAAAAAGTCCTTCATTTTAACAATTAGCTGAAAGCCTTTTGGGAAATGTAATAGTCACTCACTATTTATAATCTAACAAAACTCAACACCCTATAGTGGTTATACAGGGTATTTCACAAAGAAAACAGCAATGTGTGCTAGTGGCAAAGACAGGATGTTAGGGAGATTAAGGACAAGGAATAGGATTTCTAGAAGATTAAGAGCATGGAGCAAGACCCAAAGACCTATGCCTGGAAGCAAATGAAAATATAGATAGACACATGTCATCTTATACGATTAGGAGGTATCGAAGTATCAAGGTCTTTATGGGGTCTGAAACCGACTTTATTCAGTTGTGACCTAGAATTGTTGCAGGAATTGATATAGGCCATTCTCCTGTTCAGAGCTTTTTCTAGATATCATGGAGCCAACAAGTACACAATTTCTAAGAGTAACTTGCAACCTTAGTATTGTTTTAGTTTTTCCTAGTTTTATCTGAATGCCCAATCTACAGCTTTTAGATTTAGTTTAGTGTTGATGATAAATTGGCAGTGGAGGGCAAAGAAAGAGTCTCCCGTTTAGGAGATAGTTAACATTGGTGGTTGTAATTGTCTTTCGGGTCTACCCTAAACAAGACCACCTTCACCGCTCCTGTCAACAATTTTCTGAGGAATGATTAGGAAAATAGGAAGGGACTTAACCTTTCCTCTTAAACCCTACACTTAGTCTATCTGCAAATACTATTGATTCAGCCTTTAAAATAGATCCAGGAGAACCATCTCCGTGGCAATTACCCTGGTCCTAGCCCCCCTAAATTTTTTGTCTGGATTTCACAGCAGCTTCCTGACCAGTCTTTCTATTTCCAGCCTTGTCTAGCTTCCATTTGCTCTCAACACAGAGTCTTTTTTTGCTCAAATAAAGTCAGATCATGGTGCTTCTCTGCTGAAAGTCCTGCAATGTTACCAAGAGCAAAAATCCAAATACTCTCGGCGATGTACAATGCCCTCTATTATCTGTCCCTGGAAAGGATTAGGAGAGTTACTTCCTCATAAAACTGGTGTCATTAAGACAGATCCGAAATAAGAATATGATGGACTCCTGCTGACATAACAATTCCTCTTTGGAGCAGTTACAAAAACATTTTGCTGAAGGTGGGAAAACAATTAATGGCTCTGGTAGGAGGGCTGAAGGCAACCAAAAATTCAAATGATATGCAAGGCAGCCAGATATATGAGCAATCACCAGTGCCAGATGTGCTCTTCTCAAAGCTCACCCAATCTGTATCTAGAGGACTTTGGTACCAATGAAGACTTCAAGATTTCTTAAATGATAATTGCTCAAGGTCCACTTATGAGCAAGAACATGTGATACTCAGTTCTTTGTTTCTGTGAAAGATGACTCAGTATTATAGACTCTAAGTCCATTCAGGTTGCTGTGAAGTTCATGATTTTGTTTTTCTTTATGGCTACATAATATTCCATCTTGTTTATGTACCATATTTTTAAATCCAGTCCTCTTTTGATGGGGAGCACAGTTGGTTTCATGCTCTTCCTACTGTGAACAATGCTGCAATAAACATGTGTGCAGGTATGTTTTTTTATAGGGTGATTTAAGTTTTTCCAGGTATACTTCCAGTTGGGGGATTGTGGGGTTTTATGGAAGGTCGATTTTTCGATCTTTTAGGAATCACCACACTGTTTTCCACAGAGGCTGTACTAGTTTACACTCCCACCAACAGTGTAGAAATGTTCCCTTTTTGCCACATCCTCTCCAGCATCTGTAGCTTTTTGAGTTATTGATGATAGCCATCCTGACTGGAGTTAGATTGTATCTCAGTGCTCTCACTCATAAGCAGACCTTGAACAATTATGGTAATACCATAAGAAAAGGCTTGTCAGTGGTAGAAAACTACCAGGAGGGGGGTGGGGAAGCGGGATTGGTAGTAGTGAGAATCTGCCTGGGGAAGTGGGGAGAGGCACATCTCATCAACAAGGGTATCTGCATAATGAACATTTGTATATTTAGCCCTGAATTGTATCCCACATCTTTAAAATAAGAAAATTAAAAGTTAAAAAAAACCCACATTTATCTATTATGTGACTTCACCTGCCTGTTGAAGATCATATCAGTACTGCAGGATTGTTGGGAGGATCGGGGGTACTTAATGAGTACTCAATATTGTTGTTATTATTGTGGTGATTGCTTTATTTATTTATTTTTTGAGTTGGAGTCTCACTCTGTCGCCCAGACTGGTGTGCAGTGGCCACTCCTGGCCACTGCAGCCTCGACCTGCTGGGCTCAAGCGATCCTTCTGCCTCAGCCTTCCAAGTAGCTGGAACTACAGGCGTGCGCTACCATGCCCAGCTAATTTTTTTAAATTTATTGTAGAGATGAGGTCTCTCCAAGTTGTCCAGGAGGGTCTCGAACCTGCGGGCTCAGGCAATCCACTCACCTTGGCCTCCCCAAGCAAAGGATTACAGGCTGAGCCACCAAGCCCGGCTTGATTGCTTTAGAATATCAGACATTCATGGCAAACTCACAAATTTTACTGCTACCTAGTCATCCAATGTGATATTTAAGAAGAGCACCTTGTCTTATAGGCATAGAAATGGCCTTATACTACAACATTCAGCTAAAAAAAAAAACAGCATAAAATACGTATAAACCAGATAATCTTTAATATACAAAGAGAAAAAACTGAAAGGAAATATGTCAAAATGCTAATTCTGGTAAGCTTTGATAGGGTACTATAAAAAAAGATTTCTTAAACAATGTGGAATCTTTGGGTGAGTACTGACTTGGGAATCAAAGATTTTACCCAAGTAAGTTAGATAAACTCCCTAGGCCTCATTCTCTTCACCTGTAATATGGGATAATAAATAATATCTACTTCAGAGAACTGTATTCATTCAGCCCTATTTATCTTGAATTATGTTGGTATATCACTTTCTGTAGGAAGCTTTTTTAGGTCCCTACTACAATTAATCCTCCCCTCTGCAATTTCCTTCTCTGCCTCTAAAAAACCATTAATGTGTTTACCATCCCATCTTACATATTTTGCGTGTTTGCCTTCTGAAGTCCCTGAATTTCTGAGTAGCAAGGAGTATGTCTTATTCATCTTTGGAAATCATGTGACTGACCAAACTGGTAACAATTGTTGAATGAATAAGTACATGAGCTCTCGAGCAAATAGAGGGTATATTTCCTATCTGAAAATTACTCATGATTTTATATTTTCAAGAGATTTTCCTTTATTATGTCGGCAAGTTGTATTAGTAAGCCAGAAGAAAAGAAAATAATTAGAATAGGAAAATAATGAGAAACTATATAATATTAATAAGATTAGTGAAAATTTCGACACCAAGTGCTTATAAGGATGAGAGTGATGAGTATGCTCCTGTACTTTTGGTGGGTGTGTCATTGTCACAAGTCCTTTGAAAAACACAGCTTCAGATGCACGTGGCGTTTCACCAAGCAATTCTACTCCTGGGTATGTGTCTCTGAGAAACTTGGCACACATAAACAAGGAGACTTACATAAGAGTGTTTACGGTAGCACAGTTGATAATGGCAATAAGATTGGAAACTATTTGTCCACCAATGGGAAAACAAATACACACGTTGTGGCATATTCCTATAACACAACTCCTTACTGTGGTTAAAATAAGTGACTTAAAACATGAAGTTATGCAAATAAATCTCAAAATCATACTACTAGGGCAAAAAAGAAAGTTGCAAAAGGACCTGAACTGTATTGTATACCATTTATATTAAGACAGAAAATAAAGCCTATATTATTTCTGGGTAAATACATATATAATCACGTATCAAGTAATGCAAGTAATGGTAATTATCAAATTCTCAGTGGTGGTTACTTTGGGGAATGGGAGGAGTCAAATTGAGTTGGAGGGAGTCTTTTATAGCTGTGGTGTGGGTATTTCACAATAAAAAAATCTCAGAGTATATAAAGCAAGAATGCTAAGATTTTTAAAAGTTAGGCTATAAATACATTATTATTCATTATATTCATCTTAAAATATCTTACAGAAATTTTCAAAGAATTAAGGAAAAATTCATCTTAATTATGGAAATTGTCTAATAGTCAATTTTGTTTTCAAGGCACTGTGTGTTTGAGACAGCCTTCATAAATTTATTTAATATATAAAATCCATTGGACAAGTTCTTAAATGGACAAACTCCATGAAAAAGTACACTGTATATGTTTATTCTCTTATTTTTATTATTTATTTTTTCTTCATATTTTTGCACTGGAAATATCTTTCCACTTGAATTTCTTGAAGATATGCTAAAGCATGTGGTATGCAAATACTCACTCTTTATTCTTTTTATAGAATCATTTTCTTTCCCCCCACCTTTAAGTCTTATTTATATAGTTTATTCATTTCTTCACTTATTTATTCATTCATCCATTTAACAAATATTTGCTGAGCTTCTACTGTTTATAAACTATCTTTCAGGTCCTGGGGTAGATTGTTGAAAAAGAAATCTTTCGTTTGATTTAGTCTTTGTTTTTGCTAGTTTGTATTATAGTTTGTGTATCTGCTTCAGTTCCCTGAAAGTAGAGAAGGAGAAATTCTGTTGTTGGTGCCTGACACATAGCAGATGCCTACACACAAATATAAGTTGACTACATCAATCAATTAATCAAAATATTTCATATGGTGGTGATGTAGGTGTGCATACACAGCATTAAAAAGTCCCATTACTTATTATTCTGACTTCTTTAAATTTTATCTTGTTGAAAATTTCCTCATCTCTTAACTTATGTTTTCAATTATTTTATTAATAAAAGTTTGTTCTTAAAAGAAACTAAAAAACTAAAAATATCCAAGTCTTATCTCTTTCTTAGCATTTAACAATTCCAAGTACTTAGGATTCAGCCTTCTTACCGACTTATTACTTGGCATACCTGTAAAACGAAGGCTATCCAGAGGATTGGAAGCAGCCTGCATCAGAGATGGTTCAAAATGAAGCTAACTTCCCTTCTTCCTTTTTTTGCCCCATCACTACTCACCCAAATATCACAACCTTTCCTATTCCCAAGATGATGGTTTCTAAAGCACAAAATTCCTAGCAGCTAACAAACTGCTTTAGTGCCAAACCCAAGCAACAGTTACCATTTTAGGGAAAGCAAAGTCACAGACCCACTCTCAACAAACAACCTCTGTACTGTAACTCCAAAGATTCTTTTCAGATTCTTTTTTTGATATTTTCAGACTTAGATGCCTGAGAACAAGCAAGCTGAAGTAAAATAAAAAACAAAACGAATGGTTACAAGGACAGGATCTCTACAGGCAGGCAATGTTCACCAGGCTGAGAAGGGACCTGTCCAACTTAACATAGCCTGAGACACAGGACAGGCCTGGGCGAGCTGGGGCTAAGAGGCAGAGGGCACTGACCCCACTACGGGGCAGGCTCAAAGTCTACTCAACCTCCAGATCACTGATCACTCCCACACATGCAGTACAGAAAAACCCAACTTCAAACCTCCATATATTCTGGAGAACTATGTCAAAGCAGGAAGTAATTTTTCTCAGGTACTTGGTAAGCAAAGAGGAATTTTTCTTTGGCAGATTTAATACTCTCAGAAGCGGAAAACAAAGTTGTTGTTTTTTAAATGTATTGTCTCCATTTACAAGTGAGGAGACTGAGGCAGAGATAAGGTTTTTTTGGTTTGTTTGTTTTGGGTTTGTCAAGGGACCTTTACCAAGATTGCACAGCCAGCAGGTACCTAGTGAGTAGCAGTGAAATTGCTACTCCTGAATCTGAGTAGGGAAGTAGGTAAGACAGCTTCTGTTCCTATCAGATGTCTTAGGACTAAGCTCTTTCTCGGAAAATGTTCCACCCTGCCCCTGTTCAGCAGCTCTTACCAGTGCATAACTGGCATTTATGAAGAGTGTCCAATGTATCAGGTTTTGTTCTAAGCTCCTCATGTAAATTATTTTATTTTTTTCTCATGACAAGATAGGTACCAATATTATTCCCATTTTATAACTGAGCAAACTGAGGCCTGAGAGATTAAGTGATTTCTCTAAAGTTACCCAACTAGCTAGTGAATTGGCCAGGTAGGAATTGATGCCTACTCCTTAAAGCTTTTAGCCACCACTCTGTCTGGATACGACACCACCATTATAAACAGAAAGTCAGTCTTCTATGTCTTTGTTCCCCTCTCCCTTACATCTAATTGGACATCTATTATTATTGCAAGTCAGTGGCCTGAATGCTTTTTGATACTCATCTCTTCTTCCCATTCCTACTGGGTGCTGCTGTCTTCAAGACTTCACCCATTCTCTTCGGTGGGAGATACCTGAACTCCTTCCTGGTCTCTCATCTCCCCCATGAAACCAGGGAGTTTTTTTAAACCACCAACTTTCAAGCTTGGCTATGCACTGGCATCACCTAAGAGGCTTTGAACCGTATTGGTGCATTCAGACAATGCAATATTATTCAGCACTAAAAAGAAATGAGCCATCAAGCCATGAAAAGACATGAAGAAACTATAAATGCAGTGAAAGAAAGTCAATCTGAAAAGGCTACATACTGTATGATTCCAACTATAGAACATTCTGGAGAGGCAAAACTATGAAAACAGTAAAAAGATCAGTGGCTGCCTGGGGTTAAATGGGGAAGGAGGGACAGATAGGCAGAGCACAGCAGAATTTTTAGGGCAGGCAAGCTGCCCTGCATGACACTATAGAGGTGGATTCCTATTGTTACAAATTTATCCAAACCCAGAGAATGTAGAACAAGAGCGAACCCTAATGCAAACTGTGGATTTTGAGTGATTATGATATGTTAGCATAGGTTCATTGATTGTATCAAATGCACCACTCTGGATAGGGTGTTGATAGGGGGTAAGTTATGCATGTGAGGAGAAAATGGGCATAGGGGAAACCTCTGTACCTTCTGTTCAATTTCACCGTGAGTCTAAAACTGCTCTGGAAAAATGAAGTCTATTATTTTTTTAAAGCTAACATAAGCAAGACACCTAGTAAAAACAATACTGATGTCTGGGTCTACCTGCAGAAACTGATTCAGTTGGTCTGGGGTGTGGATTGAGCATCAGGATTATCAAAGCTCCCCTTAGTGATTCTCATGTTCAGTAGAGTTAAGGGAAGCATTGTTCTAAATCAAGAGTGTATGTTTATTAGCAATGTCTCATGCATTTAAAAAAAAAAAAACTTCCATTACTATGGGAAAATCCTTAGCACGGCAGAGAATGCAGCTGTGCTAATGCCTCAACCCAAATTGGTCACTGCATCTGTTAAGAATGTCCACCTCTTCAAAATCTTCCTGTGGAACCGTACAGTGGAGCAGGATGGAAGGCGGGACTCAGGTACACGCACAGAAGGCCCTGATGTAGGTTGGCTGAGAACACAGAAAAGCCCCTCCACCTTACAAAAAAAAAAAAAGAATTTTTGCCTCAACCCTACTGCATGTGTGTGTGCACATGTGTATGTACACATATACACACACAAACATGTTTACCAGACATACTGCATAAACTCTGACCACATGATGTATTTAATGCCTTCTGAATATACCATGTTCTTTTATGTCTTTGTCTCCAGGCCTTTGCACATTCTGATTCCTTCTGCCTGGAGTACCCTTTCTCATCTTTCTTGACTGCCAAGCTCCTATGAGTCAACAAAACAAAACAAACAAACAAAAAAACTTCCTTAAATGTCCTTCTGCAGCCCTCTGCTAGGGAGTTTTCTCTGTTTGTTCAACATGGTCACTGTCTGATCCCAGGGTGTACACTTTCACTGCTACGCTCCAGACATACAAGCAACTGTTTAGATTACGGCCACTCCTTGTTTGTCGGGTTGTTCTGAAATAAGGTGTACAGGCTCTTTGTCATCTGCCACGAACCACTCCACCTTCACCTCTCTACAGTCTAATCTCTCATCAGTCTCTGTCTGACCCCACACTACAGCCATTGCCTTCTTCTTAAGTCTTTGTTAAGATTGATCTGTGATTCTACAATGCTCTTTCTCTACTCTCTTTTAGTTAAATCAAACTTATCCTCAAAATCCGGTCCAAGTCTCACTTCTTAGGGAAGACATTTGAGATCTCTTCTAGACTGCAGGTAAATTATACTCACTCATAGACTTATGTTCCTGTCTTTAGTTGAAATTATACACACATTTTGTAAGTTTATTTTGGTAAATGCCTCTCCACCTGACCATAAGCAAATTATGAGTAGGAATGTACTTGTTGCTGCTCATCCCTGGATTTTTAGTTCTTGGCATCATGTCTGGCATCTAGTTGGCATCCTTAATTATCTGTTATGGGCATGAGTGAGTGCCTGACACATAGTAAGTGCTCAATTATTTTGGTTGTTATTGCTAAGCTTGCTGACAGCAAGCAATACATCTTCATTTTTATAATCCCCAGGCTTTAGAATATAGTAGGCACTCAACAGAGATTGTTTTGTGTATGATCAAAGTTAATGACTATTCTTTGGACTTCATCTAATAATCAGCATTTTAAGTATATCAATTGTATTTTTCTCCATCGTAAAATCATGAACAATATAAACTATTTAGCCACATAGTCATTGTCTCACCGAGAAACTGCCTAAAGCCACGGGGAAATTAATAAGAAAATAGTGGTGTTCAGAGGGCTGAGAGACCTCTAGAAAGAGAAAGCCTAAGTGAACTAATCAGTTAAAAGTTGAATTGACTACATGTAAATAAATACAGCAACAAAAAAACATGGTTTTTTAACTACTTTGTTTAGACAAGTCAGTATCCTTACCGAGTTACAGTTGTACATGGTGAAATCAGTCCCTCAAACATTTTTAAGAAGGAAAAAATAAGATAAGAACATTACTTAGGCTTGAATTTGGAGGAAGACAGATTCTAAAATTGTCTGGAAAACTCTATAGTCAGAAGACCAAAGTTAACTTTTATTAAGTGGTCTTTTAAATAGTAATTCTATAATACCCAAATATTATTCCAGAGAGTCATAGTAAAACTGTGACAACACTTTCCTTTCATAAAAAAATAAACTTGCAGAATTTTTATAAACAGACAATCTCCCCCAGGATCCCAGGCATTGGTTTCTATATGTGCTTTTGAGCCTTAGAACTTTTTAAAAAAAATTCAAAACCTATATGTCCTGTTTCAAGAGATTTTGGATTCATGGACCAAATCACAGACCACAGTACTATCAAAGCATTTAAAAATATCTTTTCATGGCATCTAAGCCAACACAGCAGAAATAGCAGCCATAACACTGTAGACTTGACCCTGGACACCACATGTCTCCTGGAGGAGAGACACACATGGAGGTCCTGTAGGCGAGTCAGAGTCGCTTTTTCAGAGGATTCTCAGATTGTTCCACAAATCTCAGGAGTAGACTCTACAGAAACCCTGACATCCAGGATTCTCAATAGTAAAATAGAACAAACACACCCATGCGGGGTTATGGCTGGGTCCCAGGTTCTTTTCTCCTCCCTCTTTCTCCTCTCTTCTTGGACTTCAGCCTTCATAATGATTGTCAAAGTTTCAATTATCAGATATTTAAAAGACTCACAGCTTATATCTAATGTATTTTTGACAACTCTGAGTGTCCCAAATGCCCTCAAATCCAATTTATGAAAAAATAAATAAACCAACAAAAACAACTCAGTGTCTCCCCCTTACTCATCCACTCCATGCTCACACCAAATGAAATATTCTTCCTATCCACACTCAGGAAAGGGAGCCAGCCAGGCTATTCTACAAGATAAAAACTAGGGGGCATCCCTGACACATCCATCCTCCATCTCTTGGGAGAGGTCCTTATTCAATTTAATCATCAAAGTATACTAACCTTTCTCTCCTAAAATCTTTCTTTCTTTCTTTCTTTCTTTCTTTCTTTCTTTCTTTCTTTCTTTCTTTCTTTCTTTCTTTCTTTCT
>NW_007170334.1:1097-5258 GCF_000164805.1 Carlito syrichta | reverse complement strand
TCTCTCTCTCTCTCTCTCTCTCTCTCTCTCTCTCTCTCCCCCTCCCTCCCTCTCTCCCTCCCTCCCTCTCTCTCTCTCTCTCTTTCTTTCTTTCTTTCCTTCTCTCTCTCTCTCTCTTTCTTTCTTTCTTTTTTTTTTTGAGTTGAGTCTCACTTTGTTGACCAGACTGGAGTACAGTGGCACACTCGCGGCCACCCCAGCATCGACGTGTTGGTCTCCAGCAATTCTTCCACCTCAGCCTTCCAAGTAGCCAGAACAATAGGCGTGTGTTACCACACCCAGCTAATTTTTGATTTATTGTAGAGACAAAGTCTCGCCAAGTTGCCCAGGCTGGTCTCGAACCTGCGGGCTCAGGCAATCCACTCACTACGACCTCCCAAAGTGCTGGGATTACAGGCTGTGCCATCCTAAAATCTTTCAAATGCATTCACTTCTCTAAGTGATCTTGCCTTCAACAGCTTCTACTGCTTTAGGATACATTTTATAATATTATAAGTTTTATTCATTTAATGTGTATAACTCCCATGTATGTTAAACTATATTGAAGGCAGGGCCTTCAAATAAAAAATAAAATTACCAAGAAGCCACTCTCTACAAAGAAGCCCTAGGCTTGGATGGTTTCACAGGGGAATTAGGACCATGTCAATCTCATAGGAGAATTCTACAAAACCTTTAAAAGGCAGATAACTTCAATGTCATTTAAATTGTTCTGGAAAAAGAAAAAAAAGAATATTTCCAAAATGTTCATGAGGCTAGGATACCAATAAGACTCAAATCTGACAAAGACATCATATAAAAAGGAATTTCAGCTGAACTTTTCTTTTGAATACTGGTGCAGACATTATAAATAAGTATTAGCAATATATAATATGACTCATTAAAAGAAGGATACATAGTGAGATTTGTTCTAGAAATAAAATGACTTTTTTTTTAAATAAAGAAAACTATCATAATAAAACTCTGTATAGTTTTGCATGCAAGGAAATCAACCTGGTTTAAAACTCAGCCTTGCCACTTACTGGCCTTCTGATCTTGTCCAAGTTACTTAGCCTCTATGAAGGTGAGTGTTCTTAACCTCAGAGTGAAAATAATAATAATACCTACTTCTGAGTTGGACAAAGAGTAAATGAGTTGATGCATGTAAAGAAATTAAAATACTGCCTTGAATATCTATTGCTTTAAGTAAGTATCAATTATTCTTATTATTATGCTTAATAAAAAGAGAAAACTAATACCATCTCCTTGGACACCATAAATCCATTTGATAAAATGCAACACACATTTTTAAAACTTTAAATAGCTCTTAATAAAATAAAAATAGAGATTGCCTTAACATGAGAAATATGTCTATCTCAAATCATAGATAATCATCCTGCTTAATAAAAAAAAAAAAGGCAAGCATTCCCAGTTAAGTAAGACACAAGATAAGGATGTTAATTATCCTCCCTATTATTTAACAGTTTTCTGATAGTAGTAGCCAATATAAGTAGACAAAATAAAGAAATAAGATATAAAAATTGAAAAGAACTTGGTAAATCATTTTTGTTTGCAAATGTTATAATAATTTAGTTAGAACTAAATTAGAACACCCAAAAGGGCCAACTAAAAAAAACTATTATAAATATTAAGAATATTCTATAAGGGGCCTGGGAATAAAATTAATAAACAGAAATCAATAACTTTCATAAATACAAACAAAATCAATTAAACTACAAAATGGAAGATATACCTTATTTATGATTATAAATAAAAGGACTTTTGGTTATATAATCTGAACAATCCAGATAATCTTATCAGGTGGAAAGTTATTAAGGAATTGAAAATAGATATTTATAGATAAAAATATAGGTATATAACCACACAAATGCATACATCCCTGCATACATATACATATACACCCACACAAAGCCTCAAAATGCTACTAAGGGACACAAAAAGCACCTCAGTATTGAGGAGGCTATCCAAGATTTTAGACAAAAGGATCAAACTTCATTTTCCTAATATACATTTGTAAATTTAACAGGATTCACATAAAATGCCAATAAGTAAAGACTTAAGAGTCCTACAGAGAGGAATAATGAAATCCTACCAATTCTACCACAAACCAAAATACATTATTTAAAAACAGTGATTTCAAAAGTGTTATAGTGGATATTTAAAAACAGTGATTTCAAAAGTGTTATAGTAGCCGGGCTCGGTGGCTCAGCCTGTAATCCCGCGCCTTTGGGAGGCTGAGGTGAGTGGATTGCCTGAGCCCGCAGGTTTGAGACCCGCCTGGGCAGCGAGACCTCATCTCTACAATAAATCAAAAAAATCAGCTGGGCGTGGTAGCGCATGCCTGTAATTCCGGCTACTTGGAAGACTGAGGCGGAAGGATTGCCGGAGCATGGCAGGTCAAAGCTGCAGTGGCCGGGAGCGGCCACTGCACTCCAACCTGGGGGACAGAGTGAGACTCCAACTCAAAAAAAAAGAAAAATAAAAAAAAAAGAATATAAAGACAAATGAACAGAACAGGAATCGGAGAAATGGGCTCAAATACACATACTTAAGACAATTTAGAAATGCTAAAAGTAGTATTTCAAACCAGTGAGAACAATGCACATCAGTCAGTAATAATAGTGTTTGGAGAACTGAGTAACTAAGTAGGTTCCTCGCACTTTGTAATCTCCCAGCTTCCAGATGGATCAATTATTTAAACATAAAGAAAAAAGTCACTCAAATTGTAAAAGTGGCATCAGGAAACTTAGAAGAATATGCTTTTATTATTATTAGCTCAAAGAGCGTAACTACTAATGATAAAACATAAACCAGAAGACTTAGAGAAAATACTGTATCATTTAACAAAAACAAAAATATTCAATGAATAAACTAAATTTAAACAAAGTTAAAAAAAATATCCCCACAAACTTGTAATGTAATTTCAGTTATATCACAATAAAGTTGCTTATGTAAAATATAAAACCTTACATATATATAAGAAAAAATGAGAGATGGGGCAAGATGGCGACGGCATAGGTGAACTGGTGAGATTCTCTGAACGGACCAAGACTGCAAACTGCTGAATAGACAGACTGTAAAGCAGAGGGAAAAGTGAGCAAAACCAGAAGACCCTCATAAGGAAGAACAGGTCATTGCAGAAGAGAAATAAAAGCAACCCCACCTTCCCTCAAAAAACAGAATTGAAGAGGGGGAGGGAAAGGGGTAAAGGGAGAAAAATCTACAGAAATGAAGAAAAACCAAAAGAAGAGTATGGGTCTCTCCCAGACGCCTGGGAGAGCAGACACTGAGAAAACTGACTTTGGAATACAAACAATGAAAAGTCCCCAGAATGAAGGGTCTCAAAATGCAAATGTAGATATCAAAACAATAATGGAGAGATTAAAAAGAATTGAGGAGACACAAGAAGAAACTAGGAAGGAGCTGATATCTGAGATAACAGTAATAAAGAATACTGTGAATGAAATAAATAACAACTTGATAAGCATGGAAAGCAGAATTACCCAAGCAGAAGAAAGAATCTCAGAGCTTGAGGACCAAAATATAGAAATAACCCAAACTCTTAAAAACACAGAAAATAAGCTAAAAAAGACAGAACAAAACCTTCAAGAGATGAGTGACTACCTCAGGAGGCCTAACCTAAGAATAATCGGACTCCCTGAGGCAGAAAGAGAAACAGAGACCACATTGGAACAAACTTTCCACGAGATCATTCAAGAAAATTTCCCTTATCTAATCAGTGATACAAAAATTCAAACACAAGAGATTCAGAGAACCCCCACAAGACAACAAATGAGAAGATCAACTCCTAGACACATAATAATTCGCCTAAATAAAGTAGGCACAAAAGAAAAAATCCTAAAGGCAGCAAGAGAAAAAGGCCAGATCACCCACCATGGAAGACCAAGCAGAATAGCAGCAGATTTATCTGCAGAAACCCTGCAGGCTAGGAGAGCTTGGAGCCCTATCTTCAAAGTCCTAAAGGATAAACAATTTCAACCAAGAATAACCTACCCAGCCAAGCTAAGCTTCATCAATGAGGGAGAATTAAAATCTTTCCCAGATATCCAATCCCTAAGAACTTATGCAGCCACAAAACCATGTCTACATGAAACACTTAAGAAAGTACTAAACACAGAAGAAAAAGGAAAAAAGAACAACGTT
>NW_007170334.1:0-1077 GCF_000164805.1 Carlito syrichta | reverse complement strand
AGTCCAGGGAAAAGAATAAAATATACACGAACCAACCCCAAAGCCAAAAGAAAGTCAAAAAAAAAAAAAAAAGAAAAAACCAAGTGGAAGAACAATAACTCAATAAGAACTCCATGATAGGGATGAACTCTCACATTTCAATAATTAGTCTGAATGTGAATGGACTAAACGCACCACTGAAAAGACATAGAATGACAAAATGGATAAAATATCACCAGGCAACAATATACTGCCTTCAAGAGACCCATCTCACTAGAAAGGACATACACAGACTCAAAGTAAGAGGATGGGAAACAAATTTTCAGGCGAATGGAACACAAAAGAAAGGAGGAGTCGCGATCCTAATTTCAGACAAAATACCATTTAAGCTATCAAAAATTAAAAAAGATACAGAGGGCCACTACATAATGATAAAAGGTTCACTCCATCAACAAGAAATATCTATCCTAAACATATATGCACCCAACATAGGCGCACCAACATTCATAAAGCAACTTCTAGGAAAACTAAAGAAAGACATTGACTCTAACACCATAATAACTGGGGACTTTAATACACCACTCACAACCTTAGACAGATCATCAGGACAAAAAATCAGCAAGGAGATCCGGAACCTCAATGAGACTCTGGACCAAATGGACTTAATTGATACCTATAGAACACTCCATCCAAAGACGACAGAATACACATTCTACTCATCACCACATGGAACATATTCTAAGATCGACCACATAATTGGACACAAATCAAGTATAAGCAAATTTAAAAGGACTGAAATTCTGCCATGCACCTTTTCGGACCACAGTGGAATAAAAATAAACATTGACACCAACAAAGTCCCCCCAAAACCCACAAAGACATGGACACTAAACAGCATGATGCTAAATAACTCCTGGGTCAATGATGACATCAAAATAGAGATCAAAAGATACCTGGAAACAAATGAAAATAAAGAAACATCTTACCAAAATCTCTGGGATGCCTTAAAAGCTGTAATAAGAGGGGAATTTATATCCCTACAAACACATATGAGGAAAATGGAAGGAACAGAAATTGACAACCTAACAAGCCACCTAA
>NW_007170333.1:0-1742 GCF_000164805.1 Carlito syrichta | reverse complement strand
CGAACCAACCCCAAAAGCAAAAGAAAGACAAAAAAAAAAAGAAAAAACCAAGTGGAAGAACAATAACTCAATAAGAACTCCATGATAGGGACGAACTCTCACATTTCAATAATTAGTCTGAATGTGAATGGACTAAACGCACCACTGAAAAGACATAGAATGACAAAATGGATAAAATATCACCAGGCAACAATATACTGCCTTCAAGAGACCCATCTCACTAGAAAGGACATACACAGACTCAAAGTAAGAGGATGGGAAACAAATTTTCAGGCGAATGGAACACAAAAGAAAGGAGGAGTCGCGATCCTAATTTCAGACAAAATACCATTTAAGCTATCAAAAATTAAAAAAGATACAGAGGGCCACTACATAATGATAAAAGGTTCACTCCATCAACAAGAAATATCTATCCTAAACATATATGCACCCAACATAGGCGCACCAACATTCATAAAGCAACTTCTAGGAAAACTAAAGAAAGACATTGACTCTAACACCATAATAACTGGGGACTTTAATACACCACTCACAACCTTAGACAGATCATCAGGACAAAAAATCAGCAAGGAGATCCGGAACCTCAATGAGACTCTGGACCAAATGGACTTAATTGATAACTATAGAACACTCCATCCAAAGACCACAGAATACACATTCTACTCATCACCACATGGAACATATTCTAAGATCGACCACATAATTGGACACAAATCAAGTATAAGCAAATTTAAAAGGACTGAAACCTACCATGCACCTTCTCGGACCACAGTGGAATAAAAATAAACATTGACACAACAAAAATCCCCCACAACCCACAAAGACATGGACACTAAACAGCATGATGCTAAATAACTCCTGGGTCAATGATGACATCAAAATAGAGATCAAAAGATACCTGGAAACAAATGAAAATAAAGAAACATCTTACCAAAATCTCTCTGTAATAAGAGGGGAATTTATATCCCTACAAACACACATGAGGAAAATGGAAGGAACAGAAATTGACGACCTAACAAGCCACCTAAAGAAGCTGGAAAAGCAAGACCACAAAAACCCTAATTTCAGCAGAAGAATCCAGATCACCAAAATAAAAGCCCAAATCCAGGACATAGAAGACAAAAAGATAATACAAAAAATCAACGAAACAAAAAGCTGGTTCTTCGAAAGGGTAAACAAGATTGATGGTCCCCTAGCTAGACTGACCAAGAAAAAACGAGAAAAAAACCAAATAAGCATAATCAGAAACACAAAAGATGAAGTCACATCTGACCCTGAAGAAATACAAAAGATCATTAGAGACTACTACGTACACTTGTATGGAAACAAACTTGAAAACCAGAAGGAAATGAGGATTTTCTGACATCACACAACCCACCTAGGTTGGAACAAGAAGAAATTGAGACCCTAAATAAACCAATAACAATCAAGGAAATCGACCACGTAATAAGAAAACTTCCTACAAAAAAAAGCCCTGGTCCAGATGGCTTTCCAGCAGAATTCTACAAGACATTTAAGGAGGAGCTGATACCAATCCTACTGAAGGTATTCCAGGCGATTGAAAAAGATGGAACTCTCCCCAAATCATTTTACGAAGCCAACATCACATTGATACCCAAGCCAGGTAAAGATCCAACAAAGAAAGAGAACTACAGGCCAATATCTTTGATGAACATAGATGCTAAAATTCTCAACAAGATCCTAGCAAACCGGATTCAGCAATACATCTCAAAAATCATCCA
>NW_007170332.1:0-860 GCF_000164805.1 Carlito syrichta | reverse complement strand
TGAAAAAGATGGACTCTCCCCAAATCATTTTACGAAGCCAACATCACATTGATACTCAAGCCAGGTAAAGATCCAACAAAGAAAGAGAACTACAGGCCAATATCTTTGATGAACATAGATGCTAAAATTCTCAACAAGATCCTAGCAAACCGGATTCAGCAATACATCTCAAAAATCATCCACCATGACCAAGTAGGCAATTATATAGCAATTATATAGCATGGACAGTGATTCATCTAAAGGTTATAAGTATGTTCTTATTTATTCTTCATTTAATAGGAAAAGCCAAGTGTTAGCTGGAAGAAAGTTCTCAACTTTATGGCCACTGTTCCCAAAAATGGGAATTCTGAACTGCTTTCTATCATTACCTTTTGAGTGCTGATCCTCTGATAGGATGGATGCATTTTCTTACCATATTTCTTACCTCTTTTTAAATTTTATTTTCCAGTTCTGCTGTCAGTATTCTGAGTTTATTTTTTTTTAGTTTTGTTGTATTTCTGAATATATGTACTGATATAATTACAGTAAAATATGTGATACATATTTGAAAATATAGAAATATTTCAACCTAGAGGCCTTTGAAACTTTCTCTTTACAACAATATAGACTGATCTGTTCTTTCAACACGTATCCAATTACTCCCTCAGTTGAGTAATCACTGGCGAAAGTATGGCACCATCTATAAGAATGCAATTTGTACCTATTTCATTTTATATTTTGATTTTTCTTCATCAGGGCCTCACCCTGTCAACCAGATGGTGTACAGTGGCATGCCCATTGTTTATTATCATAGTGTTGACCTCCTGGGCTTAGGAGATCTTTCTGCCTCATCCTCTCTAGTACCTGAGACTACAGACCCG
>NW_007170331.1:0-702 GCF_000164805.1 Carlito syrichta | reverse complement strand
CTGGCTGGCTAGGTAGGTAGCTAGTAAGTCAGCTGATTAGTTAACTAGCTAGCTGGTTAAGTCAGCTAGTTAATTCAGTTGGTCATCCAGCTGGCTTGCTAATTGAGTAGTTAAGTCAGCTGACCAGCCAGCTGGCTAGCTAGGTAGCTATCTAGTTAAATCAGCTAGTTATCTCAGGTGGAGAACTAGGTAGCTAGCTAGTTAAGTCAGCTAGTTAAGTCAGCTGGCTAGCTGGTTAAGTAAGTTAGTTAAATCAGCTGGCTATCCAGCTGCCAATGAGGGTAGCTATCTAGTTAAGTCAGCTGGATAGCAGGTGGCTAGCTAGTTAAGTCACCTAGTTAAGTCAGTTCAATGGCCTGCTGGTTAGCTAGGTAGTTAGGTAGTTAACTCTGTTGGCAATCCAGCGTGCTATGTAGGTAACTAGCTAGTTAAGTCAGTAGGCTAGCCATTAGGATATCTATTTATATCAACTAGTAAATTCAGTTGTCTATCCAGCTGTCTAGCTAGGTAGAGAGCTAGTTAAATTTGATGACTAGCCATCTGACTACTTCATTAAGCCAGCTAGTTAAGTCAACTGGTTAGGCTGCTGGCTAGCTAGATTTCTAAGCAATTTATCAACTGACTCCCCAGTTGGCCAGCTAGTTAAGTCAGCTAGTTTAGTCAGCTGGCTAACTAGTTGTGTAGCTAGTTAAGTCAGCACAG
>NW_007170330.1:0-742 GCF_000164805.1 Carlito syrichta | reverse complement strand
TTAAGTCAACTGGTTAGGCTGCTAGCTAGCTAGATTTCTAAGCAATTTATCAACTGGCTCCCCCAGTTGGCCAGCTAGTTAAGTCAACTAGTTTAGTCAGCTGGCTAACTAGTTGTGCAGCTAGTTAAGTCAGCACATTAACTCAGTGTTCAAGTCAGTTGGCTGGCTAATTAAAAAGCTAGTTAAGTAAGATGGGCAGTAACCTGGCTCGCTAGATACTTCAGCTACTTAAGTTAGCTGGCTATAGGAAGCTGACTAGTTAATTCAGCTAGATATGTCAGGGAGTTAGCTAGTTAAGTCAGTCAGTTAAGTCAAGTAGCTATATGATAGCTAGCGAGGGAGTTAGTTAGTTAAATCAGTTATGTATGTCAGCTGGCTATGTAGGTAGCTACCTAGTTAACTCAGCCAGTTAAGTCAGCAGCCTAGCTAGTTGAGTAAGTTAGTTAAGTCAGGTGAATTGCCAGTTGATTAGCAAGATAACTAGCTACATAAGTTTGCTGGCTAGTCAGCTGGCTAATTCTTCATATGAGCTAGATAAGTCAGCTGGTCAGCCAGTGTGATATGTATGTAGCTAGCTCTTTAAGTAAGCTGGCTAGCCACCTAGCTATCTAGTGATGTCAGCTAGTTAAATCAGCTGGCTTGCCAGCTGGCTAATGTGTTAAGTTACCTAGTTGAGTCTGTTGGCTAGCCAGCTGCTTAGCTGGTTAAGTTACCTAGTTCATTCATGTGGCTAGCCATCTGC
>NW_007170329.1:0-794 GCF_000164805.1 Carlito syrichta | reverse complement strand
GGATTTGATCAGGATTGGCTGTGAAAGAGTATGTGAAAGTGCTCTGATAAAAAAGAAAATAAATGGGGTGGATGCAGTGGACCATACCTTTAATCCCAGCATTTTGGGAGGACAAGGCAGGCATCAAATGAATATTTGAGGACAGGAATTCAAAATCAGCTTGGACAACATAACGAGACCCTAATCTTTACCAATTAAAAAAAGTAAAGAAAGAGAAAAAAGTGAAATAAACCTCACTTAAACTATGGCTGAGCCGGTTATAAACCCTTCAGCCTTAGAGAGAAGGAGCAACCCTCCAGGGAGTCAATGATCCTGTCCTTAATAACGCTGTCCTATGGAGAACTATTTCCTCTTTCTGTATCATGAATGCTGCTCAGTGAGCCATCACCATCCCTTATAAAACAGACTGATGTTGCCAAATGCTGGTGAGGATTGGAGAGACTGGAGTGGAAACAGGTACAGCCACTTGCAGGAACCCTTTGGCAGTTTCTTAGAAAATTCTGCATATGTCTGCCTCACAACCAAGGAATTCTACTTCTAGGTATTTATTCAAGAGAAAGGAAAGCATATGTCCACAAAAAAGGTGTGTCCATACTGTATGTGGCAGCTTTATTCATAACATTAAAAGTCCTGGAACTATCTAAAGTGTCCATTATCAGAAGAGTGGTATGATACATTTTGATATATTCATAAAATGGGATACTATTCAGCTAAAACAAGAGATACTGATACATTCAACAGTGGTTGAATCTCAAAAACATTTTCAGGAAAATAAGTCAAATGAAAAAGAACAC
>NW_007170328.1:0-508 GCF_000164805.1 Carlito syrichta | reverse complement strand
TAATAAGCATGGGAAAGCAGAATTAGTCAAGCAGAAGAAAGAATCTCAGAGCTCAAAGACCAAAAACACAGAACTAACCCAGACTGTCAAAAGCATAGAAAAGAAGCTCAAAAAGACAGAACAAAACCTGTAAGAGATGAATGATTACTTCAAGAGACCAAAAAAAAAGAGTAATTGGCCTTCCTGAGGCAGAGAGAGAAACCGAGGCCACACTGGAACAAACATTTCATGAAATCATTCAAGAAAACTTCCCTCATCTCATCAAGGAGGAAAAAATTCAAACACAAGAGATTCAGAGAACCCTTACAAGACAACAAATGGGAAGACACTCCCAGACATATAATAATTCATCTAAACAAAGTAGGTATAAAAGAAAAAATCCTAAAGGCTGCAAGAGAAAAAGGTCAGACAACCTACCAGGGAAGACCAATTAGAATAGCAGAAAAATTTATCTACAGAAACCCTCCAGGCTAGGAGGCTTGGAGCCCTATCTTCAAAGTTCTAAAAG
>NW_007170327.1:0-722 GCF_000164805.1 Carlito syrichta | reverse complement strand
AGGATCACAAATTAACAGACTAAGAAGCCACCTTAAAAAGCTGGAAAAGCAAGACCACAAAAACCCTAATTTCAGCAGAAGAATCCAGATCACCAAAATAAAAGCCCAAATCCAGGACATAGAAGACAAAAAGATAATACAAAAAAATCAATGAAACAAAAAGCTGGTTCTTTGAAAAGATAAATAAGAGCGATGGTCCCCTAGCTAGACTGACCAAGAAAAAGAGAGAAAAGGCCCAAATAAATACAATCAGAAACACAAAAGATGAAGTCACATCTGATCCTGAAGATATACAAAAGATCATTAGAGACTACTATATACACTTGGATGGAAACAAACTTGAAAAACTTTTCGGAAATGGAGGACTTTCTGTCATCACATCACCTGCCTAGGTTGAAACAAGAAGAAATTGAGACCCTAAATAGACCAATAACAATCAAGGAAATTGACTATCTAATAAGAAAACTACCTACAAAAAAAGCCCTGGATCAGATGGCTTTCCAGCAGAATTCTATAAGACATTTAAGTAGGAGCTTATACCAATCCTACTGAAGGTATTCCAGGCAATTGAGAAAGATGGAACTCTCCCCAAATCATTTTATGAAGCCAACTTTACATTGATACCCAAGCCAGGTAAAGACCCAACAAAGCAAGAGAACTACAGGCCAATATCTTTGATGAACATAGATGCTAAAATTCTCAACAGATCCTAGTGACTGGAT
>NW_007170326.1:0-915 GCF_000164805.1 Carlito syrichta | reverse complement strand
CTAGAGAAGTTAAGGGATTTGACTAATTAGAGACAGAGGAGAGACTGTGACCTGGGTCTCCTGATGCCAGTCTCTGCTCTTTCTATCATTCAACATAATTGCAAATGACTGCCAGTGTGACTTCATGGTGACACTCAAAGTGAATACATGTCCTCACGTGAATTGAAGCCCAGCCTTCTTGGCTTCTTATGAGACAATAGAGAGAGGCATTGAAATTCGCTGAGCACTAACTTTCCAGTTAGGAAACATGAATTTTAATGCTAAAATTACAATTGTCCAAGATATTTTCAAGATGGAATAAAATGTTTAATCTGTTGGTTTCTGCATCAGTAGAACATTATAAATGAAGTGAATACTTATTCGAGGTCTTTATTGCCAAAATGTAAATGTTAGCCGGGCGCGGTGGCTCAGCCTATAATCCCACGCTTTGGAAGGCTGAGGTGAGTGGATTGCCTGAGCCTGCGGGTTCGAGACCCACCTGGGCAACTTGGTGAGACCTCATCTCTATAATAAGTCAAAAACTAGCCGGGCATGGTAGCGCGCACCTGTAGTTCCAGCTACTTGGAAGGCTGAGGAGAAAGGATCACCAGAACCCAGCAGTCGAGGCTGCGGTGGCTGGGAGTGGCCACTGCACTCCAGTCTGGGTGACAGAGTGAGATTCCAACTCAATAATAATAATAATAATAATAATAATAATAATAAAATTGTTGAGGGTTTTAATTGATTTTTTCTGCATATCTGTGTTTGCTACCTGAGATTGTGAACTCATATAAGGTCAAAATTCTTGCCAGGGATATTTTCACATGGAGTCATGGTCGACAGTACCCTCGTATTCAAGCATCAGCTTACGCTCCTTTTCAACAACTCTGTCTAAATTCCCCTAAGAAAACTAGTTTTCCCACCACTGACCTGGGC
>NW_007170325.1:0-831 GCF_000164805.1 Carlito syrichta | reverse complement strand
GTGCCCGCCCCTCAGAGACACCGCTTCCATTCCTGGATGAAGTACTCTGTAGGGTCCCAGTGCCACTCTCGCTGCTTACTGCCTGCCCTTTGGAACTTTGGAGCTCTGGAACTCCGGGTCCACCCTGGCTGAGGCACTCAGCATGAGACCCCAAGCCGGAGGACCCAGACAAGTGGAGAAAAACAGATTTGCTTAAACTGCCTTGCCATTCTCCAGGCAGAGACTTCCATTGCCCCGCCCACCTATCAACAAACTTTACCTCATTTCCTAAAGCCAGATATTGCAGCATGTGGGGGAAGTTTTCGGTTCCTGCTCCCTCCGGCTCTCTCCCCGGCTGCATTGTCTGCAGCCTGGCACCCGGCACCGCCTGTCACACAGGGAGGCTCTGAGTGCCCACCCCTCAGAGACACCGGTTCCATTCCTGGCTGAAGTATTCTGTAGGGTCCCAGCGCCACTCTCGCTGCTTACAGCCTGCCCTTTGGAACTTTGGAGCTCTGGAACTCCGAGTCCACCCTGGCTGACACACTCAGCATGAGACCCCAAGCCAGAGGACCCAGACAAGCGGAGAAAAACAGATCTGCTTAAACTGCCTTGCCATTCTCCAGGCAGAGACTTCCATTGCCCTGCCCACCTAGCAACAAACTTTACCTCAGTTCCTAAGGCAACAGTGTGAAACAGAAGACAAAGCCCCACCCCTATGCTGCAACGAAAAACAAAAGGGAGAGGCTGGAATCCGAGATCACAGAAGTGACTCTAGTCTGATCGCTTATTTTGACTTATGATTTTATCATTGAAACTGTTGGTCTAGATTACGTTTGATGTTTAACTTCG
>NW_007170324.1:0-1121 GCF_000164805.1 Carlito syrichta | reverse complement strand
CCAGGTCCTTGATTACAACTAAGAAGAGAACCAGAAAGTTCCTGAGGTTCTGTAATGACAGATTTAGCGTATCCACGGAGAAAATAGCTCTGAAAAATGTAGGGAACCAGATTCCTGATTAAACCTTATCAACAGGCCTTGTGGATTCCGATTAATGAGAACTCCTAGAACAGTATTTCCTTTTCGTTCACAGCAAGATGTCCAGATTTTACCTGTCGATGTGGATACCAAACTCTGTGTACAAAAAGACAGATACCCAGTAGTTTCCTAGGGATGTGGAATCCAAGATTTTTGGTTACCTTTCAAAATACGTACTAAAAACTTTGAAACTGCAAAACCCTTCTCCCCTCTCAAAATAAAAAGAGAAATGAACGGTGAAGGATTACAGGGTTCACCTTAAGACCCGAGTTACATCCAAATATGGTAATAAGATTCTTTTTGTCCTGTAATCTGGCCCTAGTTGTTCCGATGAACCTAACGGACTTGGAGTGACCGATACCCGTTTACAACTTTCAAGAGGACCAGAATGTTGCTGGAGTCCTGAAATGACCGATTTGTAATATCCGCATGCTAAATTGCTCCGAAACTTTTGGGGAGCTCGAATCCCTGTTTCTTGTTTGTTTCATAGTAGACACACTGGGAATTTTTTGGATTGAGGTCTCATACAACAAAGATTCTTTATTCTTCCTTAGTTAGTGGCTGTGTAGTGTCCTGTATATGAGGACACTCTTTCCCTAGATTCCTGTTTCGAAACCCTGATTCTTGTTTAGCCCTTAGTAAGACGCCATGTAGATTATTTGATAGAGGTACCGTGTAAAACAGATGTCTTCTTTTTTCTTAGCTAGAGGCCATGTAGTTTCCTGAATATGAGGACTGCTAATACACACATTCATACCTCTAATCCCTGATTATTCTTTAGCCGTAAACAAATTGCCCTGTAGATTTACAGGACTTAGGTCTCGTATAAGCCAAATTCCGTATTTTTAGCAGCAGCCATGCATTTGCCTGTATATGAGTACTCCCTTTCCCAGACACATGCGTCGAAACCCTGATGCTTGTACAGACCTTAGGAAGACACCACGTAGTTTTTTGAGGATGGAGAACACATGTACCCAGATTCG
>NW_007170323.1:0-720 GCF_000164805.1 Carlito syrichta | reverse complement strand
TCTCGTACACAAAGATTCTTTATTCTTCCTTAGTTAGTGGCTGTGTAGTGTCCTGTATATGAGGACACTCTTTCCCTAGATTCCTGTTTCGAAACCCTGATTCTTGTTTAGCCCTTAGTAAGACGCCATGTAGATTATTTGATAGAGGAACCGTGTAAAACAGATGTCTTCTTTTTTCTTAACTAGAGGCCATGTAGTTTCCTGAATATGAGGACTGCTAATACTCACATTCATGCCTCTAATCCCTGATTATTCTTTAGCTGTAAGCAAGTTGCCCTGTAGATTTTCAGGACTTAGGTCTCGTATAAGCCAAATTCCGTATTTTTAGCAGCAGCCATGCATTTGCCTGTATATGAGTACTCCCTTTCCCAGACACATGCGTCGAAACCCTGATGCTTGTACAGACCTTAGGAAGACACCATGTAGTTTTTTGAGGATAGTTAACACATGTACCCAGATTCCTTAATCTTTCTTATGAAAAGTCCGTGCAGTTGCTTGTATATGATGATTTCATTTTCCCTAGATTATGCTTCAAAAACCCAAATTCGTGTTTAGCCCTTCGCAAGACACCCTGAAATTTTTAGACCGATTGAGGACACGTGTAAACCAGATTCCTTATTGTTCCTTACAATACACGGTGCAGTTTCCTGTATATGAGGACTCCCATTATCAGATTCCTATCCCAAATCCTGATTGGTGGTTATCTGTTAGCAAGACCCT
>NW_007170322.1:0-1031 GCF_000164805.1 Carlito syrichta | reverse complement strand
TCAGCTAGCTAAGTCAGCTAGTTAAGTCAGCTTTCTAATTTAGTCAGCTGTTAAGACAGCTAGTTAGCTAGTGAGATAACTAGTTAAGTCAGCAGGCTGAGTCAGGTAGTTAGCTAGGTACCTAACGGGTTAAGTCAGCTGGTTGAGTCAGTTAGCTAGCTAGTTCGCATATGGCTGGAGTCAGCTGGTTGATTAGGCTAGCTAGCTAGTTAGCTAACGAGTTAGTCAGCTTGAAGAGTCATGTAGCTAGCTAGTTAGAGAACGAATTAAGTCAGCTGGTTGTGTCAGCTAGTTAGTTCATTAGTTAAAGAGTTAAGTCAGATAATTAAGTCACCAACTATCACGTTAGATAATGTGTAAGCTAAATGTTTAGCAAGCTGGTTAAGTCAGTTAGCTAGCCAGGCAGCTAACTATTTAAGTCTTCTTGCCAGCTGGTAGCTAGCTAGATAGTTAAGTATTTAAGTCAGCTGGGAAGTTATGTAGCTACCTAGTTAGCTAAATAGTTAAGTCAGCTGGAAGCTAGGTAGCTAACTTGTTTAGGCAGGTAGTTATATCAGCTGACTAGTCAGCCAGCAGGTTAACCTAGTTAACAAGTCAGCCAAGTAGTCAGCCAACGTGTTATACCAGATAACTAGTCAGCCGACTTGTAGGCCTACAAGTTGTCTCCTAGATAACTCGTTAACCAACTAGTAAAGTCAACAGTTTAACTTGTTTGCCAACTAGTTAAAACAGTTATATAACTCATTAACCAACTTGTTAAGTCAGGTAGCTAACTGAATAGCCAACTAGTTAAGTCAGCTAGCTAAGTCAGCTGGCTAACTACCTAGCTAACTATGTCAGCTAGCTAAGTCAGAGAGATCACAATTAGCTAACTATTTAATTCAGATACTTAACCTTCTACCTAAATAGATAGCTAATTAGTTAAGTCAGCTGGTTATTCAGCCAGTTAAATAGTTAGCTAACTATTTCATTCAGGTAGATAAGTCTGCTAGCTAACTAGTTAAGTCAGCCTGTTAAGTCAGCTAGCTAAG
>NW_007170321.1:0-777 GCF_000164805.1 Carlito syrichta | reverse complement strand
TTAGCAAGCTGGTTTAAGTCAGTTAGCTAGCCAGGCAGCTAACTATTTAAGTCTTCTTGCCAGCTGGTAGCTAGCTAGATAGTTAAGTATTTAAGTCAGCTGGGAAGTTATGTAGCTACCTAGTTAGCTAAATAGTTAAGTCAGCTGGAAGCTAGGTAGCTAACTTGTTTAGGCAGGTAGTTATATCAGCTGACTAGTCAGCCAGCAGGGTAACCCAGTTAACAAGTCAGCCAAGTAGTCAGCCAACGTGTTATACCAGATAACTAGTCAGCCGACTTGTAGGCCTACAAGTTGTCTCCTAGATAACTCGTTAACCAACTAGTAAAGTCAACAGTTTAACTTGTTTGCCAACTAGTTAAAACAGTTATATAACTCATTAACCAACTTGTTAAGTCAGGTAGCTAACTGAATAGCCAACTAGTTAAGTCAGCTAGCTAAGTCAGCTGGCTAACTACCTAGCTAACTATGTCAGCTAGCTAAGTCAGAGAGATCACAATTAGCTAACTATTTAATTCAGATACTTAACCTTCTACCTAAATAGATAGCTAATTAGTTAAGTCAGCTGGTTATTCAGTCAGTTAAATAGTTAGCTAACTATTTCATTCAGGTAGATAAGTCAGCTAGCTAACTAGTTAAGTCAGCCTGTTAAGTCAGCTAGCTAAGTCAGCTTCTAATTTAGTCAGCTGGTTAAGACAGCTAGCTAACTAGTTAACTAAAGTAAGTCAGCAGGTTGAGTCAGGTTTTTAGCTAGTTAACTAAATGGTTAATTGATCGGGT
>NW_007170320.1:0-1045 GCF_000164805.1 Carlito syrichta | reverse complement strand
CTCTTTTACACGGTGCCTCCATCACAATATCTACATGACATCTTGCTAAGGGCTAAACAAAAATCAGAGTTTCCCATCAGGATTCTGGGGATAGGGAGTCCTCATATACAGGACATTACACGGCCCCTCGCTAAGGAAGAATATGGAATCTGTGATACACTAGTCCCAAATCCTAAAAATTCTCAGGGTGTCTTGCTATGAGATAAGCAAGAATCAGGGCTTCAAACTCGTCTCATGTTTCAGAGCTATTAGGCTTGTGGATTTTATGGATCACTCTTTTCTGGATTCCAGCAACATTCTAGTCCTCTTGAGAGTTGTAAACGTGTATCTGGTAGTACAAGTCCCTTATGTTCCTTGGGACAACTAAGGCCAGATTCCCAGAACAAAAGTATCTTCTTGCCGTATTTGGATGTAACCCAGGTCTTAAGATGAACGTGGTAATCCTTAAATTAAATTTTCGTTTTATTTGGAGAGGGGCTGAGGGGTTTGCAGTTTCCAAATGTTTAGGACGAATTATTTAAATGTAACCACGAATCATGTTTGCCACGTCCCTAGGAAACATCTGGGCATCTGCATTTTTGTATACAGAGTTTTGGAATACACATACACAGGGAAAAACAGGGCATCTTGCTCAGAACGGAAAGGGAATCCGGTTCTTGGAGTTCTCAATAGCCTAAATCTGCAAGTTCCCTTTTAAGGTTTAATCTGCAATCTGGGCTTCTATGTCGCCACATTGTTAATGTGTCTTCTGAAAAGGGAACCAGGAATCTTGGGTTTAAATTCCACAAGAACTTTCTGGGAGTCTTTCTGTTGATATTCAAGAAACTAGAATTCTAAGTCACCTGGAAATGTCTCGGCATCTTGCTGAGTATGAAGCAGAAATTTCAGTAATGGGAGTCCTTATATACAGAACTCTACATGACCTGTTGCTACAGAAGAATAAGGAATCTTGGTTACATGAGTCCTCCATCCCAAAAACTTACAGAGTGTCTAGCTAAAAGATAGCCACCAATCAGGATTTGGGAGTAGGAATCTGGATAATGAG
>NW_007170319.1:0-1041 GCF_000164805.1 Carlito syrichta | reverse complement strand
TACTTTTATTTGAGAGGGGCTGAGGGTTTTGCAGTTTCCAAATGTTTAGGACGAATTATTTAAATGTATCCACGAATCATGTTTGCCACGTCCCTAGGAAACATCTGGGCATCTACATTTTTGTATACAGAGTTTTGGAATACACATACACAGGGAAAAAGAGGGCATCTTGCTCAGAACGGAAAGGGAATCCGGTTCTTGGAGTTCTCAATAGCCTAAATCTACAAGTTCCCTTTTAAGGTTTAATCTGCAATCTGGGCTTCTATGTCGCCACATTTTTAATGTGTCTTCTGAAAAGGGAACCAGGAATCTTGGGTTTAAATTACACAAGAACTTTCTGGGAGTCTTTCTGTTGATATTCAAGAAACTAGAATTCTAGGTCACCTGGAAATGTCTCGGCATCTTGCTGAGTATGAAGCAGAAATTTCAGTAATGGGAGTCCTCATATACAGAACTCTACATGACCTGTTACTACAGAAGAATAAGGAATCTTGGTTACATGAGTCCTCCATCCCAAAAACTTACAGAGTGTCTAGCTAAGAGATAGCCACCAATCGGGATTTGGGAGTAGGAATCTGGATAATGGGAGTCCTCATATACAGGAAACTGCACTGCCTATTGCTAAGGAAGAATAAGGAATCGGGTTTACACGTGTCCTCAATCCCCAAAAAAACATGAATTTGGGTTTCTGAAGCATTATCTAGGAAAATGAAATCTTCATATCTGGCAACTGCACGGACTTTTCCTAAGAAAGAATAAGGAACCTGGGTGACATGTGTTCTCAATCACCAAAAAACTACACAGCATCTTCCTAAGGTCTAAACAAGAATAAGGGTTTCGACACATGTATCTGAGAAAGGGAGTACTCATATATAGGCAACTGCACGGCTGTTGCTAAAAATATGGAATCTGGGTTATACAAGTCCTCAGTCCTGAAAATCTACAGTTCATCTTGCTGACGGCTAAAGAAGAATCAGGGATTCGAGGCATGAATGTGGGTAATAACAGTCCTCATATACAGGAAAAATACATGGCCTCTTG
>NW_007170318.1:0-782 GCF_000164805.1 Carlito syrichta | reverse complement strand
AAAAACCAAGTTAAATTGAACACTACATTTCTGCGTATGTTAGAAATAGCAACAGAAGTGATTTTGGCCTTTTCTATATCATTAGTAAAGGGGTGTAAGTTTCTTAATTATATTCTCTAATTTTGCAATCATTTAACCTTAAGTTTTTAATGGAGGAAGCATACTAAAATCATAATAAAATTGTTCTTTTTATGCTTACTATCTGGCTAAAGAAACTAAATTTCTGGCATTTAGGTGAAGGTAAATATTAACTTAATTATCAGGGTATTATATTTTAAACTCTTTTTAGCATATTTGTATGTATTTCCAAAAAAGTAGCTTGTTTTACTTCTTTTATCGCAGTACATGAGGTCATATCATGGTAAGCATGAATTTGGTTTTGATAACAATTTGGTTTTCTACATGCAACCATGTTAATGTACATTATTCATTTTTCGTCATTTTCTGATGACCCTCAAATATGTTTTTCAAACTTGTGGATGAACATTTGTGTGGTTGTGAGAACGTAGCTATGAAACTGTGATGACATAACTATTATAGTCCATGTCTTTTCATTACATAGGGGATGACTTCTCTCAAATGTATTCCTAAGATTGCAGTTTCTATACTGTAGGCTGTTAGCACATGAACAGCTAACCCCAAAGTGTTTCACAATTGTAAAGTCTAACTCACACTTCTAACAGTATAAACATACGTAATGCCTGTTTCTTCATGATTTTTCCAACATTAAACATTTTTCATTTTTCTAGGGTTTTTTTCTTATTTTGGGGTTTGATTGTTAG
>NW_007170317.1:0-636 GCF_000164805.1 Carlito syrichta | reverse complement strand
CCCCAATCTCAGCACCTTCAAGCCCCAACCCCCCCAATGGCTGACTCCACTTTGATATGGGAGTTCATGAAACCCTCAGGCCGGGTTTCTGTCAGCTCTCCTATCCAAGGTGAGAAATGTGTTCTAGGCAGGCTGACCCTGGACTCCACAATGAGGACCTTCCCCAAGATAGTCCACGGACATCCCTTACCCGGTGACATTACTTTCCCCCAGTCTCATTTTTCCTGGCTCTAATTCCAGTCACCCTGTGAACACACCACGCACAGTTGAATATCTGTGTATGAATGATGTTTTTGGAGACAAGATCTGGCTCTGTGGCCCAGGCTGGGACCTGGGGACATGACCGTGTACACAGCTATCCTCGAAATTCCAAGATCCAGTGATCCTCCCACCTCAAGCTCCCACATGACCAGGATGACAGGCACCTTGTCCCCAGACCCCCTGTTGTGTTGGGTGTGGAGATGGGGTCTCTCTGCATGGTCAGGGTGGGCCTTGGGCACCTGGGCTCCCACCATCCTCCAGCCTTGGCCTCCCTAGCACTGGGATTCCAC
This sequence comes from Carlito syrichta, assembly GCF_000164805.1. Taxonomy (NCBI): domain Eukaryota; kingdom Metazoa; phylum Chordata; class Mammalia; order Primates; family Tarsiidae; genus Carlito; species Carlito syrichta. Next base: position 85 of record NW_007170317.1, on the reverse strand, counting down.
ATCAGGCCTTCTTGTTTGTTGTCGAAGAAGGATCAAGGCAGCAATCGGGGGCTCAGCTTCGTCATCCCAGTGCTTTACAAGCCTG
>NW_007170316.1:0-777 GCF_000164805.1 Carlito syrichta | reverse complement strand
TAGCTGGGATATCGGCACATGCCATCATGCCCAGCTGACATTTGGATTTTTCATAGAGACAAGGTCTCACTGTGTTGCCCAGGTTGGTCTTGAACTCCTGGGCTCAAGTCATCCTCTTTCCTGGTCTTCTGAAAGTGCTGAGATTTCAGGTGTGAGTCACTGCACCCAGCCCTGCTGTTTCTTCTTAGAAGGATACGTATCTTTTCAGATTGGGTCTTTAACCTTACTCACCTCCATAAAGGCTTTGCATTCAGTAAGGTCACACTGGCAGCTTGGACTTTACCAAGTACTGTTCACAGTAGGCCCCACCTTCTGGATTTTGATACAAGTGATGGTCTCTTGGCTCCCATGAATTATAATGAAAATTCATTTGTTAAGCAGATCTGTGTTATTCGCCAGCTCATATACAGTAGGTGATCAAGAGCTGTATATCTACTGGGTGCAGGGAAGGGAGGACTGCAGCCTTGATACCAGTTCATCTTCACTCCCTCTCCCTGCATTCATCCCACAACAGGAGGGACAAGCATCACTGGATCTCACTGCTGTCCTGTCTGTTCAGGCTGCTAAATGTCCAGAGTGAGGCCAGCTTCTAGCAAGTTCTTACCTCATGGAGAGACAGGTTACCAGGAGCATGAACCTGGAAGTCACAGAAAGCCAGCAGGCATCCTCAGCCCACCTCTTACTGGCAGAGAGGCCTGGGACAAAATATCAGCTTTCTCTCCTAAAAAATGGAGCTGACATTGGTGCCTGTCTTGTCTAGGGGCTGTGGAGATGAGA
>NW_007170315.1:0-775 GCF_000164805.1 Carlito syrichta | reverse complement strand
TTTTCATAGAGACAAGGTCTCACTGTGTGGCCCAGGTTGGTCTTGAACTCCTGGGCTCAAGTCATCCTCTTTCCTGTCTTCTGAAAGTGCTGAGATTTCAGGTGTGAGTCACTGCACCCAGCCCTGCTGTTTCTTCTTAGAAGGATATGTATCTTTTCAGATTGGGTCTTTAACCTTACTCACCTCCATAAAGGCTTTGCATTCAGTAAGGTCACACTGGCAGCTTGGACTTTACCAAGTACTGTTCACAGTAGGCCCCACCTTCTGGATTTTGATACAAGTGATGGTCTCTTGGCTCCCATGAATTATAATGAAAATTCATTTGTTAAGCAGATCTGTGTTCTTTGCCAGCTCATATACAGTAGGTGATCAAGAGCTGTATATCTACTGGGTGCAGGGAAGGGAGGACTGCAGCCTTGATGCCAGTTCATCTTCACTCCCTCTCCCTGCATTCATCCCACAACAGGAGGGACAAGCATCACTGGATCTCACTGCTGTCCTGTCTGTTCAGGCTGCTAAATGTCCAGAGTGAGGCCAGCTTCTAGCAAGTTCTTACCTCATGGAGAGACAGGTTACCAGGAGCATGAACCTGGAAGTCACAGAAAGCCAGCAGGCATCCTCACCCCACCTGTTACTGGCAGAGAGGCCTGGGACAAAATATCAGCTTTCTCTCCTGAAAAATGGAGCTGACATTGGTGCCTGTCTTGTCTAGGGGCTGTGGAGATGAGACCATGTTTCCCTACGGCATCCATGGTCCTGCAGTGAGACAGGGGCT
>NW_007170314.1:0-872 GCF_000164805.1 Carlito syrichta | reverse complement strand
ACTTTGTGATGATACTACAAACATCCACTTTCTTTATGTTTTCAAAGCATACAATATATTGTCATTGACTATAGTCATTTTGTATTCAATATATCACCTAAAATTAATTTGTTTTATTTAAGGGTAATTATGCATCTTCTTTCAAGTGTCTTCCCATTACCCACCTCCTAACCGCCCTAACCTCTGACAACCACCACTATAGTTCTGACTCTACTTTGATGAGATCAAATTTTGTAGATTTGCATAGGAGTGGGATCATGCAGTATTGGTCTTTCTGTTTCTGGCTTATTTCACTTATCATAATGTTCATCAGGTTCATCCATGTTGTCACAAACTACAAGATTTTATTATTGTTTGTGGTTGAATAGTGTTCAATTATTTATATACACAGCACTTTTTTATCCATTTGTCTATTGATGGATCCTAACATTGGTGTCATAATCTTGACTTTTGTTCAAATGCTACAATAGACATGGAATATATATTTTATATATATCTCATATATATTATATATATATTATATGAGATATATATTATATATATTATATATATGATATATTGATATACCCAGTAGTGGGATTGTGGGATAACATGGTAGTTTTAGTTTTAATTTTTTGAGGAATATTCATAGTGTTTTTCATAATGGATGTACTAGTTCACATTTCCAGCAACAGTATAAAAGAGGTGCCTTTTTTCCACATCCATATTAGCAAATGTTATCTTTTGGTCTTTGATAATGGCCATTCTACCTGGGGAGAAGTGACTTCTCATTTTTATTTTGATTTAAATTTTCTGATAATTCGTAATATTGAACATGTTTTTGTATACCTGTTGACCATTTGTATGTCTTCTTTTGAGAAATGTCTATTGAA
>NW_007170313.1:0-750 GCF_000164805.1 Carlito syrichta | reverse complement strand
CATGTTCAGAGAATCTCACCAGTTCACCTATGCCATTGCCATCTTGCCCTGTCTCCGAGTCTTCACTTTTCAAGGGAAAGTTAGTGTGGGCTGATAACCTAAAGAGGTTACAGTCATGAAAATGGCTTAGGTAATCGCCTGTCCACAGAAAGTCATGAGGGAAGACTTGGGAACCAGGTTGATGTCTCATATTTCTGCAAAGGCTTGTGACAAAGGCCAGTCTGCCCGAAAGGGTGTGTAATCCTGAACCTTTTCTCCAAGACCATGACTGATGAGTGAAGAGGAGACAAGTCACTTTTTATTTTTTGGGGAGGGGAGGGCGATTGCAAGCCTTGGCAATACACTCTATCAAGAGGTAATCGGTCTCTTTGTCTTTTTGGCTTCATCTATTTTTTTGGAAATTCTCAGAGTACCAAACAGCACACAGGCAGGAAAAGCCACATGGGCTCGTCAATGAGCCACTCAACTCAAATCCTAAGAGATAGGTTGGTGTGAAATTCAGTTATGAAGTCAGTGTAGCACCAGCCTTCTGATAATGTGTGTGCTTCATGAGAGTAGACACGTGTGTTGGCTAAATTTCCCAAGTCTCTTCTACTATGCTTTAGGGTCAGCCATGAGTCTACTTCATATGTATTTCTATCATAGTCATCTTAAAACAGCAGATTCTCTTTTCATAACAAGAATGATCAACATAAGGAGAATGCTGTGCATGATGATACAGGGAACAATGACACAAGGTCATCCTATGAT
>NW_007170312.1:0-797 GCF_000164805.1 Carlito syrichta | reverse complement strand
CTGCAGCCTCGACCTGCTGGGCTCCAGTGATTCTTCTACTTCAGCCTTTCAAGTAGCTGGAACTACAAGCGCGTGCTACCACACCCGGCTAATTTTTGATTTATTGTAGAGATGAGGTCTCGCCAAGTTGCCCAGGCGGGTCTCGAACCCACGGGCTCCGGCAATCCACTCACCTCAGCCTCCCAAAGTGCTGGGATTATAGGCTGAGCCACTGAGCCCGGCCATGATGGCCATTCTTACTGGGCTTAGGTGGTATTTCAGTGTGGTTTTTGATTTGCATTTTTTTGATGATGCCTGAGGCTGAGCACTTTTTCAAGTGTCTGTTGGCTTCCCCAATATCTTCTTTTGAGAAGAGTCCATTTATCTCTTTCGTCCACTTTTAAAAGAGACTGCTTGTTTCTTTTTTTTTTTTTCCTTTCGGGCATTTGAGTTCCTTGTACATCCTAGATGTTAGGCCTTTTTCAAATATTCAATTCACAATATTTTGCATTCGGTGGCTGTTCCCCTGCTCTCTTGATGGATTGTTTCCTTTGCAGAAGCCCATTAGTGTGCTTGTCTATCTTTTTTCTTAAGGTATTTGCCTTTAGCGTTCTGAATTGGAATTGGTTGCCAGTTCCAATTTCCATAAGGGTGTCTTCTGCATTTTCTAAGATTCTTAGACTTTGAGGTTTTCCATTTATGTCTCTAATCCATTTAGAGTTAATTTTTGTGTATGGGGATACGGAGGGGTCCTGTTTCAATCTTCCGCCTGTCGTCAGCCAGTTTTCCCAGCATTATTTCCTGAATAGGTTCTCTTC
>NW_007170311.1:0-803 GCF_000164805.1 Carlito syrichta | reverse complement strand
TGCTGGGATTATAGGCTGAGCCGCTGAGCCCGGTCATGATGGCCATTCTTACTGGGCTAGGTGGTATTTCAGTGTGGTTTTTGATTGCATTTTTTTGATGATGCCTGAGGCTGAGCACTTTTTCAAGTGTCTGTTGGCTTTCCCAATATCTTCTTTTGAGAAGAGTCCATTTATCTCTTTCATCCACTTTTAAAAGAGACTGCTTGTTTCTTTTTTTTTTTTTCCTTTCGGGCATTTGAGTTCCTTGTACATCCTAGATGTTAGGCCTTTTTCAAATATTCAATTCACAATATTTTGCATTCGGTGGCTGTTCCTCTGCTCTCTTGATGGATTGTTTCCTTTGCAGAAGCCCATTAGTGTGCTTGTCTATCTTTTTTCTTAAGGTATTTGCCTTTAGCGTTCTGAATTGGAATTGGTTGCCAGTTCCAATTTCCATAAGGGTGTCTTCTGCATTTTCTAAGATTCTTAGACTTTGAGGTTTTCCATTTATGTCTCTAATCCATTTAGAGTTAATTTTTGTGTATGGGGATACGGAGGGGTCCTGTTTCAATCTTCCGCCTGTCGTCAGCCAGTTTTCCCAGCATTATTTCCTGAATAGGTTCTCTTCCCTGAGACCATGTCCCCACTCTATAGAATGATGAAAAGAGGAAACTAATGGAAGCAATAAACACGTACACACACACTCCAAAACAAACTGGAATAACAATAAAGCTAAGCGAAAATATCAGCAACAAAAAGATCCCCAAGAAAACTAAACACACACATACATGCCTAGCACAATGTGAAGAGGGACAACGAGCAGA
>NW_007170310.1:0-340 GCF_000164805.1 Carlito syrichta | reverse complement strand
AACTTTCTGGAAAGGCTAATCCATATATATACATGCATATATATATATATATGCATGTATATATATATATATATATGTGTGTGTGTGTGTGTGTGTGTGTGTGTGTGTGTGTGTAACAGCAAAAGAGGGAAGAGGAAGAAGAAGACAGAAAACTAAATGTTTAGCAAGAGAAGAATATTTAATAACACATATCTTGCTCTTGATATAATTTTAAATAAGACTAGCAAAAAATATTAAATATTAGCATGGTCACAATTAAGAGAATATATATTAGATAGATATAGATTGCTACAGGAACAAATCCAGATGCAGATCAAATCCAGATGCAGATCAAAGACTG
>NW_007170309.1:0-745 GCF_000164805.1 Carlito syrichta | reverse complement strand
CACTTAAAAGTTTTGTATCCTAAATTGTAAATTTTATTGCCATGTATGCACACCGGTCACTATTCATATGCCAATATTGTAGGTGTTAATGATATCCTAGTGTCAGAGGCGATCTTCTAGATGGGCCTTTATAGGCCTCAATCATGTAGCTATAGATATTAGCTCCCAACACATTTCCACTGCTGTCTGCCTTCTCAAGTTCTCTATCATTTCATCCATGAGAATTTAGTTGAGTATATTGACATGAGCATTTCTAAAAAAGCTGAGATTACCATAAAATTCCAGGGGTTAGTACATTTTTCATTACAATGAACTGTCTTGCCAGAGCCAATTTTTAATTTTTTCCCTACTGAGTTGTTTGTCTTTTATACACTTCTGAGAGTTCTTTGTATATTATAGATATCTACTTAACTCATTATTGCTCTTTATGAACATACTTGTCTTGATTGCAGCATTTGTCTTTAGATTTTGTGGCACTTTGTGCCATACCAAGCGTTCCATATTTATGGAGCCTAGTGTACCCTCAGGATCTCCTTACATTCCTCCACCACCAGATCCTGTGTGCAGTCACCTAAATGTTTTTCTTTCACTGAGAGGCATGACCCCTCAAGTCTGACTCCACTCTATACTGTGTGCCACTGACCTGCGGGCCTGCTCGTTCATCTACACCATGTGTACCCAATTCTGGTTGACACGACATGTGGCTAATATTCTGACATCCCATAAGCCTCTCTGACATTCTTTT
>NW_007170308.1:0-818 GCF_000164805.1 Carlito syrichta | reverse complement strand
TTATGAACATACTGTCTTGATTGCAGCATTTGTCTTTAGATTTTGTGGCACTTTGTGCCATACCAAGCGTTCCATATTTATGGAGCTAGTGTACCCTCAGGATCTCTTACATTCCTCCACCACCAGATCCTGTGTGCAGTCACATAAATGTTTTTCTTTCACTGAGAGGCATGACCCCTCAAGTCTGAACTCCACTCTATACTGTGTGCCACTGACCTGCGGGCCTGCTCGTTCATCTACACCATGTGTACCCAATTCTGGTTGACATGACATGTGGCTAATATTCTGACATCCCATAAGCCTCTCTGACATTCTTTTATTGGTTAGTCTTGGGAGTTTGGTTTTCCACATAAATCATGTGGTAATTTTGCCCAACAGTAAAAAAAAATAAAACTAATTTCCACTCGAATTTGAATTGCTAACTTGGGAGAATGTATACTTTCATCGTTATTGTTTCTTTCACTTTTCTATCAAGTATTTGATATGTCTTTCTGTTTCTGAAATATGGTACATTTTCATGGTTCTTATTAGATGGGTCTTGTAGTTTACTTGTTAAATCTAACTGTAGTTATTTTATAGTTCTTTTCATTGTTGTGACAGAAAATTTTCTTGTTTCTATTTCTGTGAGTTTATTGCAAATACAGAGAAGCTATAAATTTTATTTAGCTCCTATCTAAATGTGGCTATCTCACCATATTCTCTTATTAATTTTACTGTGTATAACCTGGCTCTCCCGAGTTTCCTAGATGTATGATCATACTTGCTAGGACTGCTAGAAAAATGGTAAATAATTTGGCAGTATAAAATGGCAACAGGAG
>NW_007170307.1:0-946 GCF_000164805.1 Carlito syrichta | reverse complement strand
TGGAAGGATCGCTGGAGCCCAGCAGGTCAAGGCTGCGGTGGCCCGGGAGCGGCCCGCTGCACTCCAGTCTGGGCAACAGAGTGAGACTCCAACTCAAAATAAAATAAAATAAAATAAAATAAAATAAAATAAAATGGCAACAGGGAGATTTCTAACTAGCTACTGATTGTAAAAAGCAGTTTAAATGTCATATACAAGAAATGAATTACGCAAATGACTGAGACTCATTCCTCTCTGCTCTATTTTTCAAGTTGCTCCTATATTTCAACCTATGTCCTTGCTCCTCTTCCACAAGCTCCATCTCTCCCTCAACTTCTAAATTGTACTTCCAGTGAGAGTCCTAGGCTTCTGATGCCCAGGTGGGAGAGAAGAGAAGTGGTCCTGACTTTCAAGGGACCATTAAAAATGCATACCCATCCAGCCGTGCTCGATGGCTCAGCCGGTAATCCTGTGCCTTGGGAGGCTGAGGTGAGTGGATTGCCTGAGCCCGCGAGTTTGAGACCTGCCTGGGCAACTTGGTGAGACCTCATCTCTACAATAAATCAAAAATCAGCCGGGCATGGTAGTGCATGCCTGTAGTTCCAGCTACTAGGAAGGCTGAGGTGGAAGAATTGCTGAAGCCCAGCAGATCAAGGCTGCAGTGGCCCAGAGCGGCCACTACACTCCAGTCTGGGTGACAGAGTGAGACTCCAGTTCAAAAAAAAAACCAACCTTTTAAGAACTACCTAATGAAAATGTTTAAATGCCGTGATTATAAACACACTCAGATCACACTGCATTGCTCTGTAGTAAGATGAGCTAATGGCATCTAGTGTTCTCAGATCCTGTCTTTCTGAGACTTTTGAATGTCTCAACCTCTTTATTTATATAAGATGCCCTTTATTGCAGCATTTGAAGGTCTTCCACACTTGGCTCCCTCCAGCAGTCCCTTCTCCACGGAGTCTGG
>NW_007170306.1:0-713 GCF_000164805.1 Carlito syrichta | reverse complement strand
AAGGTTTGAAGGAAAATGGACTTCTTTGTTGACTCAGAATTTCTTTCTTTCCTTCCTTCTTTCTTTCTTTCTTTTTCTTCCTTCCTTCCTTCCTTCCTTCCTTCCTTCCTTCCTTCCTTCCTTCTTTCTTTCTTTCCATCTTTTCCTCTCTCTCTCTCTTTGTTTCCTCACTAGGTAGCCCTGGCTGCTCTCAAATCACCCAACTCAAAACTTCCTTTCAGCCTTGGGCCCCCAAACTGCTGTGATCACAGGCTTTCCATTTGGTTGACATCCTTGTTCTCCTGCCTGGTCTTGAACTCTTGGCCCGAGGCGATCATCCTGCCAGGGCCTACTCTCATGCAAGTTATTCTGGGTTATTCTTGGGGTCAAGGTGTGGGATTGCTATGGTGTAGAACCTGGTCTCAGCTACTGGAGCCCAGCCATCATCCTGTCTCAGCCTCCCCAAGTGCCGAGGAGACAGTCACCTGGCTGACTCCACCACCCCCAACACTTTGAGAATCACACCCTCCCTTTTCTCAAGGCAGCACCTGGGAGGAGTGAGCAGGTCCATCCTGGGGAACAAGTCATGCGGATGGGTGGTTGCCCCAGCAGAGACACTCCCCTGTGCCAGGCGCTCACTCAGTTAGCTTGAAGCAACTCAGACTGCCCTCTCTGGGTGCCGGGTCATCTGAAGGAGTGAACCTTGCGGTGGGGACCAGAGCCGGGTGTGAATG
>NW_007170305.1:0-3834 GCF_000164805.1 Carlito syrichta | reverse complement strand
TTTTCCAACACCATTTACTGGATAGGTTCTCCTCTCTCCAGTGGTTGTTGTTGGAGGCTTTGTCAAAGATGAGATGGTCCATAATATTCCATTGTGTATATGCAGCACTTTAAAAAGAATTCAGTCCAGCTTTAATGGGCAGCATGGTTGGTTCCAAGTTTTTGCTATTGTGAATAGAGCTGCAAGAAATATGCATGTGCAGGTATCTTTTTTGTAGAATGATTTGAGTTACTCTGGGTATATTACAAATAGGTGGGTCATATGGAAGGTCAATTTCTAGTTCTTTCAGAAATCGCCACACTGTCTTCCAAAGAGGTTGCACTAATTTGCATTACCATTAGCAGTATAGAAGCATTCCTATTTGTCTGCATCCTCACTAGCATCTTGTTTGTTTTCTTAATGATGGCCATTCTTACTGGGGTTAGGTGGTATCTCAATGTGGTTTTAATGAGCATTTCTCTGATGATTAGTGAAGCTGAGTCCTTTTTCATGTGTCTGTTAGTTGCCCATATATCTCTTTTTTGAGAAGTATCTATTCATATATTTTTCCCACTTATTAATGGGGCTGTTTGTTTTTTTTCTGGCATGTTAGAGTTCCTTGTAGATCCCAGATATTAGGCCTTTGTCAGATATATAGCTGGCAAATAATTTTTTTCCATTTTGTGGGCTGTTTCCCTGCTCTCTTGATAGTTCATTTTGCTTTGCAGAAGCTTGTCAGTTTGATGAGGTCCTTCTTGCCTATCTTATTTCTTATGGTATGGGCACTTAGGGTTTTGATCAGGAATTGGATGCCAGTTCCAATTTCCATAAGGATGTCTCCTGCATTTTCTAATAATCCTATAGTTTGAGCTTTTACGTTTAGGTCTTGGATCCATTTAGAGTTAATTTTTGTGTTTGATGATCGGTAGGGGTCCTGTTTCAATCTTCTGCATGTGATCAGCCAGTTTTCCCAGCATCATTTACTGAATACGTTCTCCTCTCCCCAGTGGTTGTTGTTGGAGGCTTTGTCAAAGATGAGTTGGTTGAGAAATTGAGGCTTTACTTCTGGAATCTCTATCCTGTTCCATTGGTCTGTATGCCTAATCTTGTAACAATACCAGGGTATTTTGATTACTGTAGACTTATACTAAAGTTTGAAGTTTGAAAGCGTGTTACCTCCTGCTTTATTTTCTGAAGGATTGTTTTGGCTATTTGTGGTATATCTTTTTCTTTCTTTTTTTTTTGGCTATTGTGAATGGTATTGTGCTTTTTATTTGGTTCTCTGCCTGCTTGTTATTGGTATATAAGAATGCAATGGTCATTTGAACATTTATTTTGTACCCCAAGACTTTGCCAAAGTCCTTTGTCAGTGAAAGCAGGTTTTTGACTGATTCTTTTGAATTTTTGAGGTATAGGATCATATCATCAGTCAAGAGGGATAACTTGACTTCCTCTTTTCCTTAGTATACTTTCAATAAGATTGGTATCAGCTCCTCCTTTTGCATTTTGTGAAATTCTGCTCACAATCCATCTGACCCAGGGCTTTTTTTTTTTTTTTTGTAGGTAGTTTTCTTATGACAGAGTCAATTTCCTGGGTTGTTACTGATTTACTTAGTGTCTCAATGTCTTCTTGTTTCAAACTTAGGAGGTTGTGTGATGTTTGAAACTCCTCCATTTCATTAGTTTATCAAGTTTGTTTCCATACAGTTATGCATAGTAATCTCTGACAATCTTTTGTATTTCTTGAGGTCAGCTGTGATTTGGTCTTTTGTATTTCTGATTGTGTTTATTTGGATTTTTTCTCTCTTTTTCTTGGTCATTCTGGCTAGGGGTCCATCACTCTTATTAATTCTTTCAAAGAATCAGCTTTATGTTTTGTTGATTTTTCCTGATATTTTTGTTTTGTATGTCCTGTATTTGGGCTTTTACATTGGTGATCGTATTCTTCTGTTAAAGTTAGGGTTTTGATGGTCTTGTGTTTCCAGCTCCCTTAGGTGTTTTGTAAAGCTATCAACTTGTGATTTTTCCATTTTCTTGATGTGTGTTCAGAGAGATATAAATTCCCTTCTCAGAACTGTTTTTTTTGGCATCCCAGAGGTTTTGGTAAGATGTTTCTTCATTTTCATTTGTTTCCAGGGATCTTTTAATTTTTTTTGATTTCTTTGTTGACTCTGTAGTCATTCAGCATGATGCTGTCTTGTGTTCATGTCTTTGTGGGTTTGGGGGAAATTTTTTGGTGTTGATCTTTTCTTTTTTTATTCCACTGTGGTCTGAGAAGGTGCACAGCAATATTTCAACCTTATGGAATTTGTTTATGCTTGAATTATGGCTAAGGATGTGATTGATCTTGAAGTACATTCTATGTGGTGCTGAGTAGAATGTATATTCTGTGGTTATTTGGTAGAATATTCTGTAGGTATCTATTAAGTCCATTTGGTTGAGTGTCAACTTGATGTTCTGGATCTCTTTGTTAATTTTTTGCCTCAATGATCAATCTAGGGTGTGAGAGGGGTATTTAATTCTCCAGCTATAATAGTGTTTAGGTAAACATCTTTTTTTTTTTTTTAGTTTAGTTAGTACTTGCTTTATCAATGCTGGTGCTCCTGAATTGGGTGTATATATGTTTAGGATGAATATTTCTTGTTGATAGATTGAACCTTTCATCATTATATAATATCCTTTTGTATCTTTTACAATTTTTGATAACTTAAAAGTTGTTTTGTCTGATATTAAGATCATGACTCCTGCCTTCTTTGTGATTCATTTGCATGAAACTCATTTTCTATCCTCTAACTTTGAGTCTGTGTGCATCCCTTGTGATGAGATGAATTTCCTGGACATTTGGGTCATGGTTTTTTTCCAGTTTGCCATTCTGTGTCTTTTCAGTGGTGCATTTAGTCAATTCACATTCAGGCTGATTACTGAAATGTGATCTTTTTATCCCCTCATAAGTTTTTATAAAGTTTTTTTTTCCTTTCAGCTTTGGGGTTGATGTATATGTGTTTCAAGTTTGCTGTTGCAATGTATTCTCTGTTGATTGTGTGTTCTGCTGTTCTCTTGGGAAGTGTGTTGTCATTCTTTTTGAATACCTTTTAAAGCATCTCCTGTAGAGCTGGTCTGGAAGCTGCACAATCTCTTAGGGATTGGATGTCTGGGAAGGATTTTATTTTCCATTACTGATGAAGCTGAGATTGGCTGGGTAGGAAATTTTTGGTTAAAATTGTTTATCTTTGAGGACTTTGAATATTGGTCCCTTCTAGCTTGTAGTGTTTCTGCTGATAGGTTTCCTGCTATTCTGATTGGTTTTCCCCAGTAGGTCATCTGACCTTTCTCTCTTGCTGCCTTTAGGACTTTTTCTTGTGTGCCTAATTTTTGTAGGCAAATTATTATGTGTCTAGGCATTGGTCTTCTCATTTGATATATTGTGCGGGTTCTCTGTATCTCTTTTTTTTGGCTGGTCACATCTCTGGTGAGTTAAGGAATATTTTCTTGGATTACCTCCTGGAATGCTTGCTCCAAGGTGCTCTCCATTTCCCTTTCTTCTTCTGGGATATCAATCAGGGATAAGTTTAGCCTCTTGATGTAATCACACATCTCTTGTAGGCTTTGTTCTTTCTTTCTGAGTTTTCTTTCTGTTTTTTACAGATTGAGTTAATTCCATTTTCTGGTCTTCAAGTTCTAAGATTCTGCTGCTTGATTGATTCTGTTATCCATGATTGTTATCTTGCTATTTTCCTGGGTAAAATTTTTTATGGCCAAAAGTTCTGTTACAAGTTCTTTCAGTGTTGCATCTTGACTTCCTTGAGTCTTATTCACTCTTTCCATCCATTCTCAATCCTTGTTTTATTTTGGGGG
>NW_007170304.1:0-669 GCF_000164805.1 Carlito syrichta | reverse complement strand
TTTTTTGATTTATTGTAGAGATGAGGTCTCGCTGCCCAGGCGGGTCTCGAACCCGCGGGCTCAGGCAATCCACTCACCTCAGCCTCCCAAAGGCGCGGGATTACAACTGTTATTTTTTGAGTTATTGATAATTGCCATTCTGACTGGAGTTAGGTGGTATTTCAGTGTGGTTTTGATTTGCATCTCCTTGATGATTAGTGAGGTCGAACATTTCTTCATGTGTCTGTTGGCTGCTAGGATGTCTTCCTTTGAGAAGTGTCTGTTCATATCTTTTGCCCACTTTATAATGGGGTTGTTTGTTTTTCTCTTTTCAACACGCCAGATTCAGCATTCCTTTCTGTTGGTCTCAAGTTTTAGACAAAGCTTCCTTGCCTTAACCAACTGCTCACTGAATCTACCTACAGCCTATAAGCCCCAGTATGATAATGATATCTCACCTTTTTATGCCAACCCAGTGTATAACCTCCATGTGTTGATTTTGAGCATGACTGTGTTTTCAGTTTTCCTGAAATTTACCCCTGCCTTTAAAAACCCTTGCAATGCATCAGGAAGCTTGGATCTTAAGTTTGAGCTGCTTGATTCTCCTTGCTTGGAGGCTAGTAAATAAATACATACTTTTGCCTTTGGGAGATGGCTCCAAGGCAAGTGGCTGAAGCTCAGACTCACTGA
>NW_007170303.1:0-958 GCF_000164805.1 Carlito syrichta | reverse complement strand
ATCTGCATTTCCAAGCAAACAATTCGAATTCCATGATGCCTGCCATGCTTACATTAAGGTCACAGGTGCACAATTTCAATACAAATCATTCAAAGTGCTTTCCATAATGTTCAGTGAATCATTCATATTATACTCTTTGTTCTATACCCTGATTAATACAAAAAAATTTTCTAAGTTAACTCTAGGTTCAATCCAAGTTCACTGACTCCCAATATTTTTTAACGATTAATATCATCAACTTAACACTATACTATAATCTATAAGTTTAGTTAAATGACTTAACTGTCAGTTATACTATTATCCTATTACAATTTAACGTAATGCCTTATAACTCAGTTAAAACTTATTCTTAAACTACAAAACTTTACTATAATTCATATGTTTCATATGTCTAAGCTTTAATTTTTATATGATCTAGTTATTGGACTTTAATACTATGCTATATCCTATTAAGCTAATACCTTATCGTTAATTCTTTTATAAATCATATAGTAACTATTACACTTGAATAATGTAGCAAAAGGAAACAAAACAGCAAGCATAGATTTATGCAGCTATGAGTGTATATGTTTATATTTTATCCTAACGAGTCTACTCTAAAAATCAAATAGTAGCTGTCACACTCTTGAACAAGGAAATGTAGGGTTGTCAAGATGACGGCCATGGGCTGAAGCAGACAGAGTTTCGGTAATTAACGAAACAAAAGAAAACGTTCTGCCTGGCTAGGGGCAGGGTGACAAAACTATCATGGTAATTTAGTTTCTAATCTTAGCCCTAGGGGAAACAGCTTTCGGGAACAAGAGCTGACTACCCAGTCTACCAGGAAATAGAAGTTTAAAAATATCTAGAAAGAAGTAAAACTTAGAAAGAGAGAAATAATTCTGCTATGCACTTTCCATCAGGTGTATTGAGATTTACTTATAAGTTTTACTGCCATGTATGCACACTGGTCACTAGA
>NW_007170302.1:0-332 GCF_000164805.1 Carlito syrichta | reverse complement strand
TGCAATATAATTCATTTCACACACCATGCCCAATTTAGAGTCACATTTCACACAACATACGACACTGAAAGACATAGCTAACCCAGAATTTCCACAAATATGAAATATTCTCTGTCAATATACAACTGCATGCTCAAAACTGTGAGAAAATCCACCAATAACCTAAAACTAAAGTTAAACATATGTTTCACAGAAGATGCCACGAGTTAGAGACACAGATTTTACAAGGTGCAACAGTTGAAGACATACTTTATTCAAACATTCACCCATCCTGAAATAATACTTCTACTGTGCAGCATTGAGAGACACAGTTCACTTATCATGTACTCAGT
>NW_007170301.1:0-444 GCF_000164805.1 Carlito syrichta | reverse complement strand
ACTACAAATGCTATATATAAAATAATGGTTAACAGTACAGACTCGGGTGCCAAACTCATTGGTATTAAAGACCAGCTTCCCACTTAGTAGTTCTTCAATCTTGAGTGAGGCAATTTACCTAAGTCACTGTCTTCTTATTTTTAAACTTGGGATCCTAATCATGAAGATTAACTGAACTAATATAAGTAGCACTTTACACAGATAATTGCATATGCTAAACATCTTTTTTTTTAGCCGGGCTTCGTGGCTCAGCCTGTAATCCCACGCCTTTGGGAGGCTGAGGTGAATGGATTGCCTGAGCCCACGGGTTCGAGACCTGCCTGGACAGTGAGACCTCATCTCTACCATAATAATAAAAAAAAAATCAGCCAGGCGTGGTAGTGCATGCCTGTAATTCTGGCTAATTGGAAGGCTGAGGCGGAAGGATGGCCGGAGCCCAGCAGG
>NW_007170300.1:0-308 GCF_000164805.1 Carlito syrichta | reverse complement strand
CAATCCATTCCATTCTTTTCCTTTCCTATCCATTCCATTGAATTCCTCTGCATTCCATTCCATTCCATTCCATTCCATTCCTTTCTTCTCCATTTTATTCCATTCCATTATATTGCTCTCCATTCCATTCCATTCCTTTCATTTCCATTCCATTCATTCCTCTCCATTCCATTGCATTCCATTCCGTTCCTCTCCAATTCTATTCCATTAATTTACATTTGATTACATTCCTTTCTTTTCAATCCCCTTCCATTTCATTCCATTCCATTCCTCTCCATTCCATTCAATTACTGTACATTCCATTGCAT
>NW_007170299.1:0-384 GCF_000164805.1 Carlito syrichta | reverse complement strand
ACATTCCATTCCATTCCATACAATTCATCTCCATTCCATTATTCTCCATTCCATTCCATTTCATTCTTCACCATTCCATTCCATTCCATTCCATTCCCTTCCCTTCCATTCCATTCAATCCATTCCATTCCTTTCCAGGTCATTCCATTCCTCTCCATTCCTTTCCTTTCCTCACATCCATTCTATTCGATTCCATTCCATTCTATTCCGTTACTCTCCATTCAATTCCACTCCACTCCATACCACTTCTCTCCATTGCATTCCATTCCATTCCTTTACATTCCATTCCATTCCGTTCCTCTACATCCCATTCCATTCCATTGAATTCCACTCCATTCTATTCCATTCCATTCCTCTCCATTCCCATCCATTCCATTCCATTCC
>NW_007170298.1:0-873 GCF_000164805.1 Carlito syrichta | reverse complement strand
TTCCTCACATCCATTCTATTCGATTCCATTCCATTCTATTCCGTTACTCTCCATTCAATTCCACTCCACTCCATACCACTTCTCTCCATTGCATTCCATTCCATTCCTTTACATTCCATTCCATTCCGTTCCTCTACATCCCATTCCATTCCATTGAATTCCACTCCATTCTATTCCATTCCATTCCTCTCCATTCCCATCCATTCCATTCCATTCCTTTCCTTTCCTCTGCATTCCATTCCATTCCACTCCACTCCATTCTTTTCCTCTCCATTCATTCCATTCCTTTCCATTCTATTCTATTCTATTCCATTCCATTCCACTCCATTCCTTTCCATTCTATTCCATTCCATTCCATGCCATTCCATTCTATTCCTTTCCATTCTACTACATTCTATTCCTTTGTATTCCATTTCAATCCTGTCCATTCCTTTCTATACTATTGCATTCCATTCCGTTCCTCTCCATTCAATTCCATTCCTTTCAATTCCACTCCATTCTATTCCATTCCGTTCCTCTACATTCTGATCCTCTCCATTCCATTCCATTCCATACAGTTCATCTCCATTCCATTCCATTCCATTCCATTCCATTCCATTATATTCCCTTCCATTCCATTCCTCTAATTTCATTCCATTTCATGCCATTCCATTCCTCTCCATTCCATTCCTTTCCATGCATTTCATTTCAATTCCCCTCAATTTCTTTAAATTCCATTTATCTCCATTACATTCAATACCATTCCATTCAATTCCTCTCCATTCCATCGTATTCCATTCCATTAATCTACGATCCTTTCCATTCCATCCATTCCACTCCATTCCACTCCATTCCTCTCCCTTGCACTCCTTTTCTTTCAATTCCAGTGCATTC
>NW_007170297.1:0-622 GCF_000164805.1 Carlito syrichta | reverse complement strand
GGGATGGGATTAACAGTAGCAAATATCTATTGGGGGATGGGAAAACACTTCTTATCTACAGGGTGCCTGAATGAAACGTCATTGTACACCTATCCCTTAACTGTACCCCACAAAACCATAATAAAATATACTGATTAATGAAAAAAAAATAAAAAAATTAAAAAATTAAAAAAAATTAAAAAAAAAATCTATAACTATTCCAAAATACACAAAAAAATAGTATCATCACAGTGTGGGTAAAATAGATATTACAAAAATGGAAAAGCAAAGGGACTCCATGAGTGAATAGAATATACCAAAAAATATAAACACTGACAGTGTTGTAGAATCAGTACCTAGAGTACGCATAAGGGGTTACCCAAAGAAAGCAGGATTTTATTTACTGAAAAAAATGTTGACTGAGCTCGGTGACTCAGCTTGCAATCCCGTACTTTGGGAGGATGAGGTGAGTGGGCTCCCAGAGTCCGTGGGTTAAAGACCCACTCAGGCAACTCTGTGAGAACCTACATTTAATCAAAAATTAGCCGAGCACTGAAGCACATGCCTATAGTTCTGGCTACTTGGAAGAATGAGGCAGAAGGATCGCCAGAGCCCAACAGATCGAGGCCACGGTGGCCAAGAG
>NW_007170296.1:0-5140 GCF_000164805.1 Carlito syrichta | reverse complement strand
CCCACATGCAGAAGATTGAAACAGGACCCCTGTCTATCCCCATACACAAAAATTAACTCCAAATGGACCAAAGACCTAAAGGTGAAACCTCAAACCAAAAGAACCTTAGAAAATGAAGGACATACCCTCATGGAAATTGGAACTGGCATCCAATTCCTGAACGAAACTTGAAACCCACAGGCCATAAGAGGTAAGATAGACAAGTGGGACCTCATTAAATTAACAAGCTTCTGCAAAGCCAAAGAAGCCATCAAGAGAGCAAGGAGACAGCCTAAAGATTGGTAAAAAGTATTTTCCAACTCCAGGTCTGAAAAAGGCTTAACATCTTGGATCTACAAGGAACTCAAATGTGCTGCAAAGAAAAAAACAAACAACCCCATTATAAAATGGGCAAAAGATATGAACAGACACTTCACAAAGGAAGACATCTGAGCAGCCAACAGACACATGAAGAAATGTTCAACCTCACTAATCATCAGGGAGATGCAAATCAAAACCACACTGAGATACCACCTAACTCCAGTCAGAATGGCAATATCAATTTCAAAAAATAACAGTTGCTGGAGAGGGTGTGGCAAAAAGGGAACACTTCTACACTGTTGGTGGCAGTGTAAACTAGTGCAACCTTGTTGAAAGCATTGTGGTGTTTTCTAAAAGCTGTAAATATCAACCTCCCATATGACCCTGCAATTGCCCTACTGGGAATATATCCTGAAGAACTCAAATCCCTCTATCAAAAAGATACCTGCACACAAATGTTTATCACAGCATTTTTCACAATATCAAGAACATGGAAGCAACCGTGATGCCCATTAAAAGCGGACTGGATTAAAAATATATGGTACATATACACGATGGAATACTATGCAGTCATAAAAAAGAACAAAATCATGAATTTCACAGCAACCCGACTGGAAGCAGAGTCTATAATACTGAGTGACTTCTTACAAAAACAAAGATCTGAGTATCACATGTTCTCACTCATACAGTGAACCTTGATCATCCAACGTACTACTACAAGAAAATGACTGACAATGGTGGGATACTATGGGGGGGAGGGGAAGGGAGATAGGACTAATGGTAGTAAACATCTTTTGGGGGAGGGAAGACACCTCTTATCAACAAGGGTGCCTGAATGAGGCATATTTGTATACCTAATCCTTAAGTATACCCGCAATACCATAATAAAAAATATTGTTTTTTTTTTAAAGAATTAAATTTTTAGATATTTAATTTGTATTTTTAAATTCTGGGATAAAAGAAAGCTAACTGAAATAACTCAAGCACATAAATCAAATTATCTTACATTTCAAATCTGATTTTTGAGAAATTTCATAGTAAAGAAAGGATAACCTCACATGCATAATAAGGTAAATGATTAAGACAGCCATTTAGCTAACTCAAGTTAAAAATCTACTTTCCTGTAACTTAAGTGAATATTTTAGGCAAAAGTACTGAAATCTAAATTTATATGGAAAGCTGTCTTAGCTTTTCAGGGAACTTTTAATGCTTGTAAGCAGTGATATTAGTACTTTTCTAAAAAGATTCATAATTTACATTTTAGTGTTTGTCATACAGTGTTAGATTTACAGGATGCCTATTTCAACATTCCCTTTATTGAGGCAGTCTTTCTAGATAGAGGGATTAAAGATTATTATTAAAGCAAGAAGATGTCCCTCTCACACTTACATGACACAGATGTGATCTTTAAGCTATAGCACGGTTTAGACATTATTGATTAATCTATGGACATGGCGTCTTTGGAGAAAGTAAGCATTTAGGTTGAAAGGAACACACAGTTAGACCAAACTTGAAACCACATTGAAAAATTTGTTTCAGTGCAGTTATTTGAATTGAAAGTGTTTCAGCAATCTTTACATCGATTGTTTTTGGCTTTATTGCTGACAAGAATATCATTTCCTCCCCATTTTATCTCTATCCTGAGTTTAAACAAATTAAAATGTCATATTGGAAATGATGTTATTGTGAAATAAAAAGATAGTTTGAGATGAATTGCAATTAGAAATTACTTCAAAGACCTTTGTGATCAAGGACTGATTCCAGTTATCAACAATACAAAAACAACATGAGATTTTCTGGATTGTGCTTCTTTTGGGATGAACAGACACAAAAGACAGTGGGAGATCTGATTTCACAATGTTCATAAAATATAAAATGCATGTATAAAAGGAAAGAAATTCTGTCCTTTTAAAGACAAATTCTGTCCTTTTAAAGACAGAATGTCAAATACCCTAACAAAGAGGAAATGATCATGGCGAAAACAGTCTTCACAAAGTTAATGCTTTTAAAGGAATCACTTCACTCTGAGATTATGGTGTTTTAAAATGAATTTTTTAAAACATAAAAAGCGGAAATTCTAATTAACAAAGCGACAGAGAAGCCAAGGATGTGAAAGCAGTGACTCTGAATGCATAACATGAATTCCCATCTCAGAGGATATATTGCTTTACAGTCATTGACAGTGCATGCATGTGTATGACTTTTGTTTGATATCTGTTCATTTGTATTTGTTCCTCATGGAAAAAGCATTGTTTGAAACTTACCATGGGCTTTATATTAAATTTATTACATTTAGGGTTTTATTTTTCCATGAAGTTTAGCAAATGTTGTTTTAATTTATAGGGTCTGAAAGATCAGATGCTGGGAACTTATTTCAAATATTTTAAAGAATGGGATTGGGCAGAGTCAGGATTATTGTGTGAAAGTATCATAAATGCTCTTGTGTTCCCCTAAACTGCAGTTCTCTTGTCTCTGTAACATAACTATTGTCTATTCCTCAGGCCTGCATAGATTTGTAGAAGGTGAGCTTCTGTCACCTCCAGCTCTGTATGATAACCTTTTTTTCTCAAGAATGGGTAGATACTGGGGCAGAGTGTGCAGCAAACAAAAGCAAAATAAAACAAATGGAGGAAATGGGAGTGGAGTATCAAGCAATGTTTGAAAGAAAGAATAATAAACTCAAACACATCTTCAAATGAAAAAAGACACTAACAGCCTCTTTCTATTGTACTAGAACTGGTTTTGAAAATGTCATTCAAGAGTAATGAATTCTTGATTGTGCTAAAGTTTGTAGAAAGTTTCAGGAGATTTTTCTGACTAATTTAGTGAAAGAGATACTTTTATTTTAGTAATTATCCCATAATAAACAAATCAAGTGTTTCTGGAGTTTCTGAGAATGCAACATTTTTGTAAAGAAGCTTAATCAGCTCTGTATTAATTGGAAATATGCTCCATAATGTGTCTCTTTGATTTGACTTGGTAATGTCATCATTAGTCTATCAAAATGCTATTTCTTAAGTTTATTTGGGTGAGGGAGTGAAGGACATTGATCAATTCTGAAAATAGGTATGGAAATGCCAAAAGTACGATGCATAAAATTATACTTGCTTTTTTGGGATTACTCATGGTGTAGATCTTTGGATAAGTTTTAGATAACTTTCAATAAAATGTCATATAAATATATTGGGCAGCAATTTTGGGGAGTCTCTGTAATGATCAGCATCTGTACAATATTTTGAAAAGAAAACACAGCTTCAATACCAGGTGTTCACCAGAAGTCCCTTGCTGTTGATTTTTGCTTGGTACGTATTATACAAACTGGGATAGCATACATGAATTTTGTAAAACAAATTGTTCCCATGCTTGAAAAAATAATAAAACTATTCAACAACGAGTGAAAATAGGCATAACGTTTATCCAGATATTGGTACTAATCTACATTTTTAAATGTCTTCATAAATCTCCTGAAGTATTTATAGATGAATAGCTATGTTTCAGAAGCAAAAACACTTCAAAGGAAAATTAGGTCAATTATGAGAAAAAAAAAATTCTGGGTCTACATATTTTATTTGAAAAAGAGATACAGTTCTAAGTATCAGAAAAGTTAAGAAACAATTTTGAGATATTAAATGCTGTTTGGTTTTCTATATGAAGGAGTTAAAAGTTTCTTTATAAAAGTATGTTTAAAATATCTAATTTTATAGGCCACTGAACTGCTTGTTTTGATAAACTAAATCAATAGTCTAAAGTAGTTATGAATGACATTTAATATGGATAAATTAAACAATGCAAATCCTGGGTGCTGGATAGTAAGAAGTACAGTACACCCGGGCTCAGTGGCTCAGCCTGTAATCCTGAGCCTTTAGGAGGCTGAGGTGAGTGGATTGCCTGAGCCCGTGGGTGCGAGACCTGCCTGGGCAACGAGACCTCATCTCTACAATAAAATCAAAGAAATTTGCCGGGCATGGTAGTGTGCGCCTGTAATTCTGGTTACTCGGAAGGCTGAGGCGGAAGAATCGCCGGAGCCCAGCAGGTCGAGGCTGTGGTGGCTGGGAGTGGCCACTGGACTCCGGTCTGGGCGACAGAGTGAGACTCCAACTTAAAAAAAAAGTACAGTATAATGATTTCTGTAATTTCAAGTGGTGACACTCTGTGAAGGAAGGTAAAACATCTTGCACACATAAAAGAATTTCTGATCATTGAACAAATGAGAAACATTCTTCATTAAAGTCTTCTCAATTTTTTTCTTATTTCAAAGTTATCTAAAGAATGTATATGTACATTACTCAAAAGCTCTAATATCAGAATTTTGAATTTGCTAAATTAAAATAAGAAACTTGAAGACTGTACTAAACTAATGTATTAGCTTGATGTCACATTTTAAAAAGCCATATAAAGAAAATAATTGGAGGACTATTTATCAACTATTGTTGCAATCCAAAAGACCTAGGCTGTAAAAAATAATTAACACCTTAAGATTTACAAAAATATTACTCCAAGCTTTATAATAAATATGACTTTTGACATTTAGCATGGTATAATATTATAGCTATCCATTTGATTAATAACCTTGGAAGAACAAAAACCAAAATAACATATTATATCCAGTGTGGATATAATTGATATGAATTGTTAGGGGAAAGATGCAGGTTTATCCTCCAGAAGCACCAGCTCTGGAGATTCATGGGACAGTTAAAAGATAGTGCCTCAGCCTTGCATTGTAGGCACAAGGTTTCATTAGCACAATAGGAGTAATTACCATGCTCACTTTAGTCTCTTATGAAGTGAAGAGATGTTAGTTCACACTAAAATTACAGATGATTTAATATAATGCAGTTGG
>NW_007170295.1:0-1171 GCF_000164805.1 Carlito syrichta | reverse complement strand
AACTCGGGCCATCTTCTCGGCCTGGGCTTCCAAAACTGCTTCAATCACAGGCTTTTCATTTGGGCAACATCTGGGTCTTCCTGCTTGATCTTGAACTCTGGGCGGGAGGCAATTCTCCCATTGAGGTCTGCCCTCACCCAAGGTTTTCTGGGTTTTGCTTGGGGTCTATGTGGAGTCTTGCTATGGTGTCCAGCTGCCAGAATCCAGCCATCTTCCCGTCTTGGCCTCCCTGAGTGCCAAGGAGACAGGCATGAGTCACTCGACCATCCCCACCCCCAAAGGTTTGAGTCAAGCCCTCTCTTTCACCAAGTTGGCCCCTGGGAGTATCGAGTGGGTCCACCCTGGGGAACAAGGCAGGTGGAGGGCTGGCTGCCCCTGTGGAGACACACACCTGCGACAGGCTCTCCTCCTGGGTGGGCTTGGTGGATGACTCTGTCTGCCCTCTCTGGTGTCCAATGTCATCTGAAGGGAGTGGGCCTCATGGTGGCACTCCAAGAGGGGTGTGAAGGCTGGACGTGGGGACTCATGATTGTCACCCAGTGCTTTGGGAAGCCAATGTGAGCCCCAGCATTGGGCACCTTGGCAATACCTCGTCTCTACAAGAAACAAATAAAATGAGCCAAACATGGTGCCACACGCCTCTTTCCAACCACTCGAGCGGCCTCAGCAGGAAGATAGCCTGAGCCCAGCTGATGGAGGCTGCAGTGGCCGAGAGCAAGCCCATGTGCTAAGGCCTGGGCCACAGAGTGGTACTCCCATTCAGAATATTAATATCAACCACTGCCACCACAACCACGGGCCAGGCTCAGGTGCTCACCCTGGAATGCTGGCCCTTCGAGGACAAGCCATTTAGACGATCTGAGCCTGTGGGTTTGAGACCAGTCCAGGATCCTGGTTCGACCTCATCTTGGCCATCAAAAATATATCCAAATATTAGCTGGATGTGGTGTCACAGGCCTATCATTCCAGTCACTTGTGGGTCCGAGGCAGGAGGATTACCTAAGCTCAGCAGGTGGAGTCTGTGGTGGCTGTGAGGTAGTCCCTGCATTCCGGTCTTGGTGACAGAGCGGGATTCCAACTCCAAATAATAATTCCACCACCACAACCACCCCTGCCACCCAGTTCGAGGAGTTACCCTTAGGGATGGGAGAGGAAAAGGCACTTTCCCACC
>NW_007170294.1:0-898 GCF_000164805.1 Carlito syrichta | reverse complement strand
CCCAAGCAGATGGAACTCTAGGGGCCACCACACATGACACAATTTTGGGGACCTCTCATCAAGATGAGGTCTGCCCAGTATGCCTGGGCTGGTCGCTGAAACATGGGCTCAGGCAGCCTCCTGCCATGGCCTCTCAGGGAGCTGGGCTGATGGCCTTGGGCCAGGGTGCCTGGCCTGAACTCACACTCTCTGTTGGTGGGGCAATGCAAGGAATGCTCCGGGATGGAGGTGCCACATCCCGTGTAGCCGGAACTACAGGGGCCACCACGGGCATCCCCATTGTTTACAATGAGGTAAGCAATGAGGTCTCACTTTGTGTGCCAGGCTGGTCTCAAACTCCCGGGCTCCAGCGTTCACCCACCTCAGCCTCACAAAGTGACAGCCAATTGTCTGCCATTGCACCATCTTTTGGGAACTCTAGGCCCAAGCCTGGGACCTCTTTCCCAAATGATCTCTGTCTGTTCACGATGATCCCAACTCCAAATGCAAATTGATGTTCTTCTTTGTTTTTCCTTTCTCCTTTTATTCTTTGAGTCAGAGTTTCACTCAATCGCCCAGGCTAGAAGGCAGTGTCTCACTCCCCGCCACCACAGCATCAACCCTCCAGGCTCCAGTGAGCCTTTCCCCACTCTTCAGAGGAGCCAGAACGACAGGTGTGCACCACCATGCCCACTCATTAGGGATGGATGGTAGAGATGAGGTCATGCTGAGGTGCTCAAGTGGTCTCAGCCCATGGGTTTGTGCCAGCCACTGGTTCAGCCTCCCAAAGTGCTGGTGTGACGAAGCTGAGCCCCTGAGCATGACCTCATCATTCATGGAAAAACAAACCAGACTGCCTGGCTCAGAGGATCACACCTTCGAATACCAGTGCTCTTGGAAGGCCGAGGTGGGAGGATGG
>NW_007170293.1:0-788 GCF_000164805.1 Carlito syrichta | reverse complement strand
GACTGCCATTGCACCATCTTTTGGGAACTCTAGGCCCAAGCCTGGGACCTCTTTCCCAAATGATCTCTGTCTGTTCACGATGATCCCAACTCCAAATGCAAATTGATGTTCTTCTTTGTTTTTCCTTTCTCCTTTTATTCTTTGAGTCAGAGTTTCACTCAATCGCCCAGGCTAGAAGGCAGTGTCTCACTCCCCGCCACCACAGCATCAACCCGCCGGGCTCCAGTGAGCCTTTCCCCACTCTTCAGAGGAACCAGAACGACAGGTGTGCACCACCATGCCCACTCATTAGGGATGGATGGTAGAGATGAGGTCATGCTGAGGTGCTCGAGTGGGTCTCAGCCCATGGGTTTGTGCCAGCCACTGGTTCAGCCTCCCAAAGTGCTGGTGTGACGAAGCTGAGCCCCTGAGCATGGCCTCAATCATTCATGGAAAACAAACCAGAATGCCTGGCTCAGAGGATCACACCTCGAATACCAGTGCTCTTGGAGGCCGAGGTGGGAGGATGGCTGTAGCCCCAGAGCTCAAGGCCTGCACTGGCCATGCATGGAGACCCTGTCTCTGCACCCATACAAACAGGGGGTCTGGGATTGAGATGCCCATCGTCGCATTCATTCTGGAGGCTGAGGTGGGATGATCTCTGGAGCCTGTGATTTCAAAGTTGGTGGTGAAAGATGGTCATGTCCGCAGGCCCCAGCCTGGGCCACAAAGCCAGACCCAATCTCCAAAATCATCAGAATCGCACACAGATTCTAAACTCTACATAGTGTGTTCATAGGGTGACTTGC
>NW_007170292.1:0-607 GCF_000164805.1 Carlito syrichta | reverse complement strand
TTCAGAGGAGCCAGAACGACAGGTGTGCACCACCATGCCCACTCATTAGGGATGGATGGTAGAGATGAGGTCATGCTGAGGTGCTCGAGTGGGTCTCAGCCCATGGGTTTGTGCCAGCCACTGGTTCAGCCTCCCAAAGTGCTGGTGTGACGAAGCTGAGCTCCTGAGCATGGCCTCAATCATTCATGGAAAACAAACCAGAATGCCTGGCTCAGAGGACCACACCTTGAATACCAGTGCTCTTGGAGGCCGAGGTGGGAGGATGGCTGTAGCCCCAGAGCTCAAGGCCTGCACAGGCCATGCATGGAGACCCTGTCTCTGCACCCATACAAACAGGGGGTCTGGGATTGAGATGCCCGTCGTCCCATTCATTCTGGAGGCTGAGGTGGGATGATCTCTGGAGCCTGTGATTTCAAAGTTGGTAGTGAAAGATGGTCATGTCCGCAGGCCCCAGCCTGGGCCACCAAGCCAGGCCCCATCTCCAAAATCATCAGAATCGCACACAGATTCTAAACTCTATGTAGTGTGTTCATAGGGCGACTAGCTTTAGAGCCACGAAAAATGGGATTGGGGGAAGAGATGTCCTGGGTGAGGGATGTGTTCCTGG
>NW_007170291.1:0-713 GCF_000164805.1 Carlito syrichta | reverse complement strand
AAACCAGAATGCCTGGCTCAGAGACACACTTGAATACCAGTGCTCTTGGAGGCCGAGGTGGGAGGATGACTGTAGCCCCAGAGCTCAAGGCCTGCACAGGCCATGTATGGAGACCCTGTCTCTGCACCCATACAAACAGGGGGTCTGGGATTGAGATGCCCATCGTCCCATTCATTCTGGAGGCTGAGGTGGGATGATCTCTGGAGCCTGTGATTTCAAAGTTGGTGGTGAAAGATGGTCATGTCCGCAGGCCCCAGCCTGGGCCACAAAGCCAGACCCCATTTCCAAAATCATCAGAATCGCACACAGATTCTAAACTCTACGTAGTGTGTTCATAGGGCGACTAGCTTTAGAGCCACGGAAAATGGGATTGGGGGAAGAGATGTCCCGGGTAAGGGATGTGTT
This sequence comes from Carlito syrichta, assembly GCF_000164805.1. NCBI lineage: Eukaryota > Metazoa > Chordata > Mammalia > Primates > Tarsiidae > Carlito > Carlito syrichta. The sequence goes on along the minus strand of NW_007170291.1, from coordinate 308 downwards.
CCTGTGCTTTCTTGGTGGAAAGTCCTCGTTCCCGAGTTGGAGGGTCGGCCTGCCTGGGGCACAATTCTCACCTTGGAGAGAAGAGCTAGCAGGAACCCAGCCAGGGTGCCTTGGGAATTCTCACACCAAAGCAGGGGCAGACATTGGGGGGGTTGGGTCTGTAAGTTTCTGGACTTGGGGGAACCTCACATGTCATTGGGGTGGGGAGGGAAAGACTGAGGGCAGAATGCTTGCAGGAAAGTGGTTTTCTTTTTTTTTCTTTTCTTTCTTTCTTTCTTTCCTTCCTTCGTTTCTTCCTTCCTTCCTTG
>NW_007170290.1:0-662 GCF_000164805.1 Carlito syrichta | reverse complement strand
CTTCTTTCCTCTCTAGGTTGCCAAGGCTGCTCTCACACCACCCAACTCAGTATATCCTCTCAGCCTGGGCCTCCCAAACTGCTGTTATCACAGGCTTTCCATTTGGTCAACAACCTGGTCTTCCTGCCTGTTCTTGAACTCTGGGCCAGAGGCAATCCTCCTGCTATAGGACTTCCCTCACCCAAGGTCTTCTGGGTTTTACCCAGGGTTGATGGGGGGCTTGCGATGGTGTCCAGCCTAGTCTTGAGCACCTGGGCCCTGGCTTTTTACCCGTCTTGGCCTCCCCCAGTGCTGACGAGACATGCATGAGTCTCCCAGACATCACTGTCCCACTAAAGGTTTGAGAGTCATGCCCTGCCTTTCCACAAGGCTGGCCCTAGGAGGATCATGTGGCTCCACCCTGGGGAACAAGGCACAGGGAGGGGTGAATGCCCTGACTAAGACACACCTCTGAACCAGTTGCTCCCCCAAGAGGGCTTGGCGGATGATTTCTGCCAACCTCTCCACAGTCCCAGGTCATCAGAAGGGATCAGGCTGTGAGATAAGGCCCTGAGATGGGTGTGGAGGCCAGGTGCAGGGGCTCACCTCTGTCATACTGGTGCTCTGTGAGGCCTAGTGAGCGATGGCCTGAGTCCCTGGGTTTCGAGACCAGCCTTGGCACC
>NW_007170289.1:0-661 GCF_000164805.1 Carlito syrichta | reverse complement strand
CCCTGCCTTTCCTCAAGGCTGGCCCTAGGAGGATCATGTGGCTCCACCCTGGGGAACAAGGCACAGGGAGGGGTGGGTGCCCTGACTAAGACACACCTCTGGACCAGTTGCTTCCCCAAGAGGGCTTGGCAGATGATTCCTGCCAACCTCTCCACGGTCCCAGGTCATCAGAAGGGATCGGGCTGTGAGGTAAGGCCCTGAGAGGGGTGTGGAGGCCAGGTGCAGGGGCTCACCTCTGTTATACTGGTGCTCTGTGAGGCCTAGGTGAGCGATGGCCTGAGTCCCTGGGTTCGAGACCAGCCTTGGCACCTCGGCAAGACCTCATCTCTACAAGATGTCAAAAAATGACCCGAGTGTGGTGGCTCAAGCCTATCGTTCCAGTCATTAGGGAGATCATGGCATGAGGATTGCCTGAGCCGAGCCGGTGGAGGCCACAGTGTCTGACAGTGGGACCCTGTGCTCCAGCCTGGCAACAGAGCAAGACACTGACTCAGAATAATAATACAAACCACCACCACCACCATAACCACAGGCCGAACTCAAGGGCTCAGCCTGGCATCCAGGCTCTTGGGAGGCCAAGGCAAGAGGATGGACTGAGTCCCTGGTTCGACATCTGCCTGGGACACTTGCGAGACCTCATCTCAGTCATCAAAAATAAATC
>NW_007170288.1:0-823 GCF_000164805.1 Carlito syrichta | reverse complement strand
GGCATGGATGACGCAAAGGCATGCCCTGGGATGGAGGCCACCACATCCCATGTAGCTAAGACCACAGGCACCACCATGGACGACTTGTGTGTTTGCATTCCGGGGATAGACGGGGTCTTGCTACATGGCCCAAGTTTTCTCAAACTCCCAGGCTCCAGCAGACCCCACCTTGGCCTCCCAAACCACAGCCTGATTGTCTGCCGATCCACCATCTTTCAGGAACTCTATGCCCAAGTCTGAGGCCTACTTCCCCAATGATATGTCTGTACACCATGATCCCAACTGCATACACAAATCAATGCTCTTCTTTTCTTTCCTTATTTTTTTTTAGTGGAGTCTAACTCCATCGCCCAGGCTGGAGGGTGGTGGCTCTCTCCCGGGCCTGCCAGGCTCTGGAGAGCCTCCCCATGGCCTTCCAAAGAGCCAGAATGACAGGTGCGCATCACCATGCCCAGTTCATTTGGAATGAAGGTTAGAGACAAGGTCTTACTGAGTTGCCCAGGCATGTCTTGGACCCATGGGCCCAGGTCGGCCGCTGACCTTGACCTCCCAAAGCACTGGAATGATGAGGCTGTGGCCCAGAGCCAGGCTTCTATCCTTCTTCAAAAATGAACCAGAAGGCCAGACATGGTGGCCAATGCCTGGAATCCCAGAGCTCTTGTACGCTGATGCAGGAGGATGGCTGGTGACCAGGAGCCCAAGGCCAATCCGGGCCATGCAGGGAGACCTGGTCTCAGCACCTATCCAAACAGGGGGTCTGGGGTTGTGGTGCCCATTGTCCCAGCCACTCTGGAGGCTGAGGCAGGAGGATCGCTGGAATCCG
>NW_007170287.1:0-756 GCF_000164805.1 Carlito syrichta | reverse complement strand
ACTGCATACACAAATCAATGCTCTTCTTTTCTTTCCTTAATTTGTTTTAGTGGAGTCTAACTCCATCGCCCAGGCTGGAGGGTGGTGGCTCTCTCCCGGGCCTGCCAGGCTCTGGAGAGCCTCCCCATGGCCTTCCAAAGAGCCAGAATGACAGGTGCGCATCACCATGCCCAGTTCATTTGGAATGAAGGTTAGAGACAAGGTCTTACTGAGTTGCCCAGGCATGTCTTGGACCCATGGGCCCAGGTCGGCCACTGACCTTGGCCTCCCAAAGCACTGGAATGATGAGGCTGTGGCCCAGAGCCAGGCTTCTATCCTTCTTCAAAAATCAACCAGAAGGCCAGACATGGTGGCCAATGCCTGGAATCCCAGAGCTCTTGTATGCTGAGGCAGGAGGATGGCTGGTGCCCAGGAGCCCAAGGCCAGTCCGGGCCATGCAGGGAGACCTGGTCTCAGCACCTATCCAAACAGGGGGTCTGGGGTTGTGGTGCCCATTGTCCCAGCCACTCTGGAGGCTGAAGCAGGAGGATCGCTGGAGTCCGTGATTTTGAGGCTATCAGTGAACAACAGTCATGCCCCGGGCCCCAACCTGGGCCACAGAGCAGACCCTGTCTCCAAAATCATCAGAATAGTACACAGATTCTCAACTGTGCGTGGCGTATTTGAAAGATGACTGACTTGTAAGCCAGAAAAAATGGGACTGGGCGGGAGAAATGTCCCTGGGTGAGGGTTGTGTTCCTGGCCTTTCTTTGCTGA
>NW_007170286.1:0-968 GCF_000164805.1 Carlito syrichta | reverse complement strand
CCAAGGAGCCAGAATGACAGGTGCGCATCACCATGCCCAGTTCATTGGAATGAAGGTTAGAGACAAGGTCTACTGAGTTGCCCAGGCAAGTCTTGGACCCATGGGCCCAGGTCGGCCGCTGACCTTGACCTCCCAAAGCACTGGAATGATGAGGCTGTGGCCCAGAGCCAGGCCTCTATCCTTCTTCAAAAATGAACCAGAAGGCCAGACATGGTGGCCAATGCCTGGAATCCCAGAGCTCTTGTACGCTGAGGCAGGAGGATGGCTGGTGCCCAGGAGCCCAAGGCCAGTCCGGGCCATGCAGGGAGACCTGGTCTCAGCACCTATCCAAACAGGGGGTCTGGGGTTGTGGTGCCCATTGTCCCAGCCACTCTGGAGGCTGAGGCAGGAGGATCGCTGGAATCCGTGATTTTGAGGCTATCAGTGAACAACAGTCATGCCCCGGGCCCCAGCCTGGGCCACAGAGCAGACCCTGTCTCCAAAATCATCAGAATAGTACACAGATTCTCAACTGTGCATGGCGTATTTGAAGGGTGACTGACTTGTAAGCCAGAAAAAATGGGACTGGGCGAAAGAAATGTCCCTGGGTGAGGGTTGTGTTCCTGGCCTTTCTTTGCTGAATGTCCTCATTGCCGAGTCAGAGATCCAGGCTGCCTGGGACACATTTCTCACCTCAGAGAGGAGAGTCAGCAGGGACCTCGGGAAATCCTGCACCAAAGCTGGGGCAGCCATTAGGGGGGTTGGGGCAGAAATGTGCCGAGATTTGGGAACCCTCACATGTGGGGGGGGCCAAAGGGGAAGGATTGAGCAAAATGGTTGCAGGAAATGCATTTCTTCCCTTCTTTCTCTTTCTTTCTTTTTCCTCTCTCTCTTTTGTTTCCACACTGGGTAGTCCTGGCTTCACTCACACATCCCAACTCAGGCCTTCATCGTCCTTGGGCTGTCAAACTGCTGCTATCACAGGTTTT
>NW_007170285.1:0-677 GCF_000164805.1 Carlito syrichta | reverse complement strand
TACACAGATTCTCAACTGTGCGTGGCATATTTGAAGGGTGACTGACTTGTAAGCCAGAAAAAATGGGAGTGGGCGGAAGAAATGTCCCTGGGTGAGGGTTGTGTTCCTGGCCTTTCTTTGCTGAAGGTCCTCATTGCCGAGTCAGAGATCCAGGCTGCCTGGGACACATTTCTCACCTCAGAGAGGAGAGTCAGCAGGGACCTCGGGAAATCCTGCACCAAAGCTAGGGCAGCCATTAGGGGGGTTGGGGCAGAAATGTGCCGAGATTTGGGAACCCTCACATGTGGGGGGGGCCAAAGGGGAAGGATTGAGCAAAATGGTTGCAGGAAAATGCATTTCTTCCCTTCTTTCTCTTTCTTTCTTTTCCTCTCTCTCTTTTGTTTCCACACTGGGTAGTCCTGGCTTCACTCACACATCCCAACTCAGGCCTTCATCGTCCTTGGCCTGTCAAACTGCTGCTATCACAGGTTTTCCATTTGGTCAACACCCTGGACTTCCTGTCTGGTCTTGAACTTTGGGCCTGAGGTGATCCTCCCACCAAGGCCTCCCCTCACCCAAGGCTTTCTGGGTTTTCCTTGGTGTCTAGTTGGGGGATTGTTACGGTGTCCAGCCTGGTTTCAGCCCTCAGTCTTCCTGCCATCTTCCTGTCTCAGCCTCTCCGATGCCAAGGAGACAGA
>NW_007170284.1:0-711 GCF_000164805.1 Carlito syrichta | reverse complement strand
TATTTGAACGGTGACTGACTGTAAGCCAGAAAAAAATGGGACTAGGCGGAAGAAATGTCCCTGGGTGAGGGTTGTGTTCCTGGCCTTTCTTTGCTGAACGTCCTCATTGCCGAGTCAGAGATCCAGGCTGCCTGGGACACATTTCTCACCTCAGAGAGGAGAGTCAGCAGGGACCTCGGGAAATCCTGCACCAAAGCTGGGGCAGCCATTAGGGGGGTTGGGGCAGAAATGTGCCAAGCTTTGGGAACCCTCACACGTGGGGGGGCCAAAGGGGAAGGATTGAGCAGAATGGTTGCAGGAAAATGCATTTCTTCCCTTCTTTCTCTTTCTTTCTTTTCCTCTCTCTCTTTTGTTTCCACACTGGGTAGTCCTGGCTTCACTCACACGTCCCAACTCAGGCCTTCATCGTCCTTGGCCTGTCAAACTGCTGCTATCACAGGTTTTCCATTTGGTCAACACCCTGGACTTCCTGTCTGGTCTTGAACTTTGAGCCTGAGGTGATCCTCCCACCAAGGCCTCCCCTCACCCAAGGCTTTCTGGGTTTTGCTTGGTGTCTAGTTGGGGGATTGTTATGGTGTCCAGCCTGGTTTCAGCCCTCGGTCTACCGGCCATCTTCCCGTCTCAGCCTCCCCGATGCCGAGGAGACAGACTTGAGTTGCCCAGCCAGCCACCACCAGATGGTTTGAGAGTCACGTCCTCCCTTTCCCTGAG
>NW_007170283.1:0-682 GCF_000164805.1 Carlito syrichta | reverse complement strand
CAAAGGGGAAGGATTGAGCAGAATGGTTGCAGGAAAATGCATTTCTTCCCTTCTTTCTCTTTCTTTCTTTTCCTCTCTCTCTTTTGTTTCCACCCTGGGTAGTCCTGGCTTCACTCACACGTCCCAACTCAGGCCTTCATCGTCCTTGGCCTGTCAAACTGCTGCTATCACAGGTTTTCCATTTGGTCAACACCCTGGACTTCCTGTCTGGTCTTGAACTTTGGGCCTGAGGTGATCCTCCCACCAAGGCCTCCCCTCACCCAAGGCTTTCTGGGTTTTGCTTGGTGTCTAGTTGGGGGATTGTTATGGTGTCCAGCCTGGTTTCAGCCCTCGGTCTACCGGCCATCTTCCCGTCTCAGCCTCCCCGATGCCGAGGAGACAGACTTGAGTTGCCCAGCCAGCCACCACCAGATGATTTGAGAGTCACGCCCTCCCTTTCCCTGAGGTGACCCCTAGGATGAGCAATCGGGTCCACCCAGGGGAACAAGATGGGCAGAGGGGTGACTGCCCCAGTGGAGACATGCTCCTGTGCCAGGCACCCCCTGACACAGGCTCGGCAGATGACTCCAGCAACCCTTTCCGGGGTCCCGGGTCATCTTATGGCAGTGGGACTCACAGTGGGGCCCCGAGAGGGATGTGGAGGATGGGTGTGTAGGCTCACACCTGTCACCCCTGAGTTTGG
>NW_007170282.1:0-989 GCF_000164805.1 Carlito syrichta | reverse complement strand
CCTGCCTCCATCCTCCACACTCTTGCCCAACGGTAAAGACGTGAGTGAGCTCATGGAAGAGACAGTCCCAAGCTTTGCTAGCCATTGGGCACAGAGTGATCAGGTGGTCCAGCAACAGTGCGGCCAGCCCAGATTCTGGTTGCCGGTCTGCCTTTTTCAGGTAGGGGGAAGTCTCCTTTCTCTCCCGATCACTCCATCATCCCCCACTCACTCGAACCTCTTCCTGGGAACCATGGAGGACTGTAGTGATGCACTTGGGAGGTGTCTTTTTGTCGCTGGTGTCTCCGTCGGCCAGGCTGGAGCACAGCGGAATGATCATGACTTCGGGCACCACCACGTCTGACTCAATTTTGGAGACCTCATGCTTAGACAAGGTCTGGCCATGTCTTCTGGGTTGGTCTCTGCACCCTGGGCACAGGCAGGCTCCCAACTCGGCCTCCCAGGGCACGGGGTTGACAACCATGAGCCAAGGTGCCTGACCTGAACTCACACATGCTGTCAGTGGGAGAGACACAAAAGCAGGCCTCGGGATGGAGGCCAAGGCATCCCGTGTAGCCAGGACCATACACATCAGAATCATACACAGATTCTCAACTCTGCGTGGTGTGTTCACAGGGCGACTGGATTTAGAGCTAGGAAAAATGGGATTGGGGGTAAGAAATGTTCCCGGGTTAGGGATGTGTCCCTGGCCTTTCTTGGAAAAAGGTCCTCATTGCCAAAATCAGAGTGTTGGCCAGCCTGGGGCACATTTCTTCCCTCAGAGAGGAGAGCCAGCATGAACCCGGCCAGGGAGCCTCTGGAACTTCCAAACCAAAGTGGGGGCAGACATTGGGGGAGTTGGGGCTGGAAGGTTCCAAGCTTGCAGGACCCTCACATTTGGGGGAGTGGGGGATGGACTGAGGGCAGAAGGTTTGCAGGAGAATGGATTGCTTTCTTTATTTCTTTCATTCTTTCTTTCATTCTGTTTTCTTTCTTTATTTTCTTCCCTA
>NW_007170281.1:0-546 GCF_000164805.1 Carlito syrichta | reverse complement strand
TGCACCCCAGAAGGCCTGCATCCACCCTCCACGCTCATGCCCCCACAGCAAAGACGTGTGAGAGTTAAAGGAAAGGACGGCCCAGAGCTAGGACTGCCTTTGGGAACAGAGCGAACAAGGCAGTCTGGCAATGCCACAGCCAGCCCAGGTTCCAGTTGCCCTGTCTGCACCTTCAGGAGTGGGTGACCCCTTCCTAGACCAATAACTCCATCATCCCCCACCCATGTGGACTTTTTGCTGAGGAACTGTGAAGGCCCATTGTCCTGAAGTCTCTGTCAGTGGGGCTGAGGTGTGGCAGCATGATCGTGGCTTCTGGGGCCTTGAACTGAGGGACTCAGGCGGTACAACCTCCTCATCCCCTGAGCAACCAGGACTCTGGGAGCCACAACACCTGACTCGATTTTGGGTACCTCTCATGGAGAGGAGGTCTGGCCAGGTCGCCTGGGCTGATCTGTGACCCCTGGGCTCAAGCAGCCTCTCACCTTGGCTTCCCAGGGTGGGAGCTGACGGCTGTTAACCATGGTGTCTGGGCTGGACTTGCATGTT
>NW_007170280.1:0-862 GCF_000164805.1 Carlito syrichta | reverse complement strand
CCCAGGATGGAAGCCACCACATCCCTTGTAGCTGGGACTGTGGGTGCCACGACTCAAGTGTTTGCGTTATGGGGAGTGATGAGGTCTCGCTATGTGGCCCAGGCTGGTCTCAAACACCCAGACTCCGGTGAGCCTTTCCCTGACCTTCCAAGGAGCTGGAACGACAGGTGTGAGGCACCACGCCCATCTCATTTGGGATGGAGGTTAGAGACATGGTCTCGCTGAAGTGCCCATGTGAGTCTCAGCCCATGGGCTTGGGCCAGCCATTGGTCTCGGCCTCCCAAAGCACTGGGATGACAAGGTTGAGCCCCTGAGCCCAACCTCGAACCTTCATCGAAAACAAACCACAAGGCCTGATGTGGCAGCCCATTCTGGAAATTCCAGCACTCTGGGAAGCCTAGGCAGGAGGATTGCTGGAGCCCAGGTTTCCAAGGCCAGCCCGATTAACAAAGGGAGACCTCATCTCTGCACTCATCCAAACAGGGTGTCTGGGGTTGAGGTGCCCATCTTCCTGTCCACACTGGAGGCTGAGGCAGGAGGACCGCTGGAGCCCATGATTTCAAGGCTTATGGCGAACTTCAGCTGTGTCCCCAGGCTCCAGCCTGAGCAACAGAGCCAGACCCTGTCTCCAGAAACATCAGTATCATACACAGATTCTCAATTGTGCATGGTGTGTTCACATGGCGACTGACTTTAGAGCCAGGAAAAATGGGATTAGTGGGAAAGAAATGTCCCCGGGTGAGGGATGTGTCCCTAGCCTTTCCTGGTGGAAGGTCTTTGTTGCTGAGTTAGAGAGTCGACCTGCCTGGGGCACATTTCTCCCCTTGAAGAGGAGTACCGGCAGAAATCTGGCTAGGTATTC
>NW_007170279.1:0-528 GCF_000164805.1 Carlito syrichta | reverse complement strand
CTTTCTTTCTTTCTTTCTTTCTTTCTTTCTTTCTTTCTTTCTTTCCTTCTTTCTTCTTCTTCCTTCCTTCCTTCCTTCCTTCCTACCTTCCTTCCTTTCTTTCTTTCTTTCTTTCTTTCTTTCTTTCTTTCTTTCTTTCTTTCTTTCTTTCCTCCCTAGTTTACCCAGGATGCTCTCAAACCACCCAACTTGAGCAATCCCCTCTGCCTGGACTTCCTAAACTGCTGCAACCACAGTCTTTCCGTTAGGTCGACATCCTGGTCTTCAGGCCTGGACTTGAACTCTAGCCTGGAATCAATCCTCCCGCCAAGGCCTGCCCTCACACAAGGTTTTCTGGATTTTGCTTGGGGTTGATATAGGAGCTTGGTATGGCGCCCAGCCTGATCTCAAACTCCTGGGCTTCTGCCATCTTGTCGCCCGGCTGTCACCACCCCCCAGAAGGTTTGAGAGTCATGCACTCCCCTTACCTGAACTGGCCCCTGGGAGAAGCGAGCAGGTTCACCCTGCGAAACAAGGTGGGCAGAGGGG
>NW_007170278.1:0-575 GCF_000164805.1 Carlito syrichta | reverse complement strand
CACCATCACCACCACCACCAGCCCTGCCACCCAGAGTGAGGATTCACCCTCAGGGATGGGACAGTTAAAGGCCCGTTCCTGCCTGTCATTAATGGGAGGTTTCAAAGGTTGCCACTGCGCAAGTGTGGCCTGTACCTCTAGAAACGTGCCGCTGAAGACCTGTCTCCATTCTCCACATGTGCCCCACATCAAGGAGGCATTTGAGCTCAAGGAACAGAAGACTCAGAGCTAGGGTGGTTGTTGGGCACAGAGCAATCAAGACCATCCAGCAATGCCGTTACCTGCCCAGGTTTGGGTCACCCTGTCTGACAGCTTTGGGCATGGAGAGGACCCTTTCTCTCCCGATCACTACATCCTCCCCTGCCCACGTGAACCTTTCCCTGGGAGCCAAGGACACCTGTCATTATGCACGTAGGAGGCCTGGTTTTGGCGCCGGAGTCTCCATCTGCCAGGCTGGGGCACGGCCGCATGATAGTGGCTCCCAGGGTTCTTGACCTGCAGGGCTCAGGCAGTCTTCACACCTCAGCCCCAGAGCAGCCGGGACTCTGGGGCCACCACACCTGACTTGACTTTGG
>NW_007170277.1:0-1248 GCF_000164805.1 Carlito syrichta | reverse complement strand
TCAATGAAAAGGAACATCCCAGGATTGAGGCCATTCCATACCATGTAGGCAGGACCATGGGCACCACAAGGCACGACTCCAGTGTTTGCGTTCTGGAAATTGACGAGGTCTTGATACGTGGATCAGGCTGGTCTTGAAATCCTGGAATACCAGCAATCTGGGAGGCTGAGGCAGGAGGCCGGCTGGAGCTAAGTATTCGAAGGCCAGTCCGGGTCATGCATGGTGATCCACTCTCCACACTCATCCAAACAGGGGTTCTGGGGTCATGGTGCCCATCATCCCTGACACTCTAGAGGCTGAGACTGGGGGATCACCAAAGCCTGAGATTTGGAGGCTGGCGGTGAATGAAGGTTGGGTCACAGGGCCACAGAGCCAGACACTGTCTCGAAAACATCAGAATCTTACACCAATTCTCACTTGCACATGGTGTGTTCACAGGACAACTGGCTTTAGAGCCAGGAAAAATGGGATTGGTGGGGAAGAAATGTCTTTGGGTGATGCATGTGTCCCTGATCTTTCTTGGTGGAAGGTCCTTTTTGCTGAATGAGAGTGTCAGCCAGCCTCCCCTCGGAGGCACATTTCTCCCCTCAGAGAAGACAGCTGGCAGGAACAGTCAGGGAGCCTTGGGAACTCCCGAACCAAAGCAGGGGAATCCAATGGGAGGGTTGGGGCTGGAAGGTGCTGAACTTGGGGAAACCTCACATTTGGGGGTCGGAGGAAAGGACTGAGGGTAGAGGGTTCGTAGGAGAATGGATTTCTTTCTTTCTTTCCTTCTTTCTTTTTATCTTTGTTTATTTCTTTCTTTACTTTCCTCAGTAGGTTGCCCAAGAAGCTCTCAAACTACCCAACTCATACCATTCTCTTGGTCTAGGCTCCCAAACTGCTGCTAACACAGGTTTTCCATTGTTTGACATCCATGTCTTCTTGCCTAGTCTTGAACTCTGGGCCAGAGGTGGTCCTCACACCGAGGCCCACCCTCACTGAAGGTTTTCTGGGTTTTTCTTTGGGCCAAAGTGGGGGCTTGCTATGGTGTAGAGCCTGTTCTCAATCACCCAGGCTCCGGTCATCTTCCCGTCTCGGCTACCCTGAGTGCCAAGGAGACATGCGTGAGTCGTCTGGTCATACATATTCCCCTAAAGATTTGAGAGTCTCACCCTCCCTTTCCCTGAGGCATCCCCTGGGAGGAGCAAGCAGGTTCACCCAGGGAAATGAGGCGGGTGGAGAAGTGGGCACCCTGGGGGAGACAGA
>NW_007170276.1:0-330 GCF_000164805.1 Carlito syrichta | reverse complement strand
ATTTGACAACAATTAAACTTACAGTTTGTAAGTAATAAAAAATAATTGTATTTTATAATAATATGAAATATTATAGTACTATAATTTAATTTTAAATAACCAAAGAAATACAACAGTATAGAAATATAAAACTTTTCACAAATTAAAGAAAATTGATAAGATGAAACTATAATTATATAATACTCAATAAATTAATAATAGAAAAATAGTAATTCACAAAACTAATGGAATGACATCATATTAGTAATTAATGGAAAGTTTACAATTTAAGGAATTTAGATTATTTATATGAGATACTGAAACCAAATTATCTTAACTTTGTCTGCATTT
>NW_007170275.1:1840-9396 GCF_000164805.1 Carlito syrichta | reverse complement strand
CTGGGATGATTTAGAAAGGCATTCAGTGACTGGTAAATATTTGCTTGCATCTTTCTATTATGTCTTGCAGTCTCCCAGGAGCTCTTTTAGTTGAAATCCACAGTTTTTCCTTATTGCCAGCTGCAAGTCTCATAGCAAAGTTGAATACTTCTTTGTGAACAAATAAATGTGCTCAGTATTTTCCCAGTTATCTTTTCCATTGTAGAAATAAGTGAATACCTTCAAAATGCTATCCCATCACTGAAATATGACTTAATGATATGACCTCCCTAACAACTGTCCTGAAAATGAAGAATGATGAGAAAGGTATCATCCTCTTGCCAACAACACCACCTGTTTTCAGTTAGCCATTACATTTCTAAAACTATGGAGTATTTGTAGAGCCTTAGAATAATGAAGGTAAATAAGACATTGTTTGTGTTATGGAGAATTTTTTGGTTTAAATCTTGGAACGGAGAGTGGATTATTCAAAAACAAAGTAATAATCTGCATAGCATTAACCATTGTGATATTTCAGACGCTTTATTTTCATAGCATTCAATATAGTGCTTTCAATATATATTTTTTTTAATTTGGTTGGGGGAAAGCTTCAGGTAAAATGATCATATGAATGAGTAGTAGATACTATGCTAAGCACTTCAGCTTCCATGTGGTCTCATTCCCCTGAAATAGAATGAAAACAGGATTCTGTTCCCATTCTGCATGTGAGAAATACATACAGTGGTGTTGGCTGTACACATTGCATGGCTAAAAATAAGTGTCTACTATACTTCATGTGAGTCTGATTCTAAACCTTCTGGTTTATTTCTTTATGCGAGAGCTGCCCAACCCAAAGTATTGTGTCATTAAAATATTGTAAAATACCACTATAACAATTATTGTCACAATAACATATAATATTACCTAACATTATAATAATTTGCCATGATAATAAAAAACCAACATAATGAAGCTGAAGAAGGTCATGACTAGCTGGAAGAAAAGTCTAGAAGTGAAGTCTAACTGGAAGAGGCCAACACAGGGCACTCTGTGGGTGACCACACAAATAGTATAGGGAGGTAAATGCTTCAGTAGGTAGGTACAAATTTCAGGGGGAGGCAACAAATCGAATAGGGTTGCCTACTTGGAGAGCTAACTTGGGACAGAATGTAGCATGAGTTATGGGTCTTTCAGAAATGCAAATCTGCAGAATTTCGAACCTGATGTGATGGAGATCTCCTTGTTTAAAGGTCCCAGATCAGGATGAATAAGTCAAAAGTCAAAGAGCAAGTCAGATAATCACAGACTGGTTTTGAACTGCAATCGTTGGGATACTCCATTAATGGAGTGCCTGAAGGGAAATGCCATTGCAATTCCACTGACTGCTTTGTCATTTAGTTTTGTTGGGCTTCCAAGTTCAAACTTAGCCCCCGTGCAAGAAAATCACAAGTTGATTTGTTCTTTTCCCTTGTTATGCACATTTTAGCAATATTCAAAGGATTAGTATTTATTTAAAGCTAAACATGAAGTTGTCAACTGGGTAGAGATTAATCACTCAAACGTCATTACCCTTTCTCCTATTTATACATTTTCCTCAAAAGCCTACTCAAGAGCAATGTATTTTCTTACCTGGAATGTTTTAGAAGCTACTTTCCTATTTACACTCTCTTCCCATTCTGAACTCTACCATAACAATGATCTTTCCAGAATGAAAATAAAATGTTTACTCTATGCTTAAACCCATCAAATGACTGCCTTATTACATAATAACACACAAGTCTTTTAAGATTGCAGATAAAGCCTTTTATAACCATTACCCTGCTTTCCTCTCCAAATGCACTGTCTTTATATATATATATATATTGGCTGGGTGCAGTGACTCAAGCCTGTAATCCCAGCATTTTGGAAGGACAAGTTGAGCGAATTGCCTAATCCCACAGGTCAAGAACAGTCTGGGAAACATGCAAGACCTCATTTCAACAATAAATCAAAAAATTAGCCAGGTATAGTAGCATGCACCTGTAGTTTCAGCTACTTGGAAAGGTGAGGTGGAAGGATCACCTGAGTACAACAGGTCAACACTGGGGTTGCCATAAGCATGCCACTGAACACCATCCTGGGCAATGGAGTGAGACTCCAACTAAAAAATATACATATTTATATTATTATAAATATAAAAATTTGTATATTCATATTTTATAACGTATAAAATTAATTTAGAAATTTATTATATTTATAATATTGTTTATATTTTTATAAAAGATATAAGTATAAAATTATTATAAACAATTCATTAAAATTTACATATAAAATTATTTTTTATAAAAATTTAAATACATATATATACATATATATCTGTTAGTGATACAAGAATATGTGTGAAACTCTTTTGAAAATGTCATTTGGTTTTATGTACCTCAAGCATAAGTGCTTGCTCTTACTTTGCTTTAAAATGCCTTTCTTCTCCTCTCTTGTTCAGCATATGCACCCCTTTGGAGTAAATCATTCATTCTATGTTTCTGTTCTAGCATGTGCATACTTATTTTTTTACATTTAAGACATCAACTACAATCACCTGATGACCTCTTGAACTCATTTCCTAGACTAGAAGTATCCTTAGAGTCATTTTCAGGCTTTACTTATATCTGTTCCTGCATTGTTATTCTTAAAGTATGAAAAAAAGACCACACAGTTAAATTGGTTATATTGCATTGAATTTAATTGTGTCCCCAGTAAATTCTTTCCACAGAATTCCATCTCACTCTGCAGAATCATCAGTCATTGGAAAATACCTATGGTGGCCAGGAAACTGCTTTGGGTTATTGAATCTCTGCCTTGAATTGTGAAGAGGGAGGTTCTTTTCAGAAGGGTAATGACATTCCTGTTAAGCTTAAAACAAACAAACAAACAAAAAACCTCCAAATAGAACCTCCTTATAATTTGGACCATATGAGGTCATGCATGATGTGCTGCTTTGCACTGACAGAGTCATGGAAGTATATTTCAGAGCAAACATGCTCCCTTTTCCTTTTTTAGTTCTCTAATTTAGTGTGTCTACAATTGTCTATGTCAATGATGGTAAATATGTGACACAAATGTCCCCACTTTCATCTCCTGCAATCTGACTGCTAACTGGATCTACTAGATAATTTCTTCTTTGAAAAGGAAAGCTTGATTTATTCCTTCTGATTTCAGCTGGATGGAATAATTTACACCCAAATACCTATATGGTTCACCTGTGTAATATATTTTAGATAAAAAATAAGCAGAATTTACAAGATTAAATTAATACTTTATTATATGATATTAATTATGGTATAACTTCTAGTGAATTTGAAAGTTTCCAAAGTGATAATGAAAAATGGCACTGCCTTCTACCTACCCAAATTCTGAAATAATTGAGGATAACATCAAATATTAAACATGAATGGAACACATTATTAATAACTGGACAAGGCTGAAGTTAAGTTATGTGGTTTCAATCTGATGGTAAGCAGGGTTGTTAATCCTCATCCCAATAATAAAGTCCTTTTATCTCCAGGACTAGTTAGCACTGTACAGGGGTTGGCATGCTCTATGTACTGAGGTAGGGTCCCCAGCATGCAAGAGGGAAAAACTTGTGATTCTTGTGAATGATTTCCTCAGAGAAGAACAAAGCTAGTCTGATAAGATAAACTCCTCCCACCAAATTGTACTAATCTGATAAACCACTCCAACTTCTGAGTGGAGATAAGAGTAAAGTAGTTTCATCTCTGACAGAGCCTCCACCAACAACCACCGGGGAGAGGAGAACCTATTCTGTAAATGGTACTGGAAAAATTGGCTGACCATGTGCAGAAGAATGAAACAGGACACCTATCTATCACCATACACAAATATCAACTCCAAATGAATCAAAGACCTAAATATAAAATCTCAAACTTTGAGAATCTTAGAAAACACAGGAAGCAATTCCTGATCAAACCAAAAAGCCCATGCCATAAGAGGTAAGATTGACAAGAGGAAGTTCATCAACCAAAAAGCCTCTGCAAAGGCAAAAAAAAAAACCCATAAAGAGAGAGGAAAGACAGCTCACAGAATGGGAAAAAGTATTTGTCAGTTGCATATCTGACGAAGGCCTAACATCCAGGATCTATAAGGACCTCAAACATGCTGAAAGGGAAAAAAAAAAAAAAAACCAGTTCCATTAAACAAAGAGATATGGATAGACACTTCTCAAAAGAAGAAATACGAGCCACCAGCAGACACATGAAAAAATGCTCAGCTTCACTAATCATCAGAGAAATGCAAATCAAAATCAAATTGAGTAAATCACATATAACTTCAGTAAAAATGCCCATCGTTAATAAAAGCGAAAACAATAGATGCTGATGAGGATACAGAGAAAAGGGAACGCTCCTACAATGTTGGTGGAAATGCAACCTCACTCAACGTCTATGGAAAGCACTGTGGTGATTCCTAAAAGAACTAAAACTTGACCTTTCATATTCCCAGCATCCCCCTTCTGGGAATATACATGGAAAAATTTAAATGACTCTACAAAAAAGGGTACCTAGGTACACATATTAATGGCAGCACTGTTAACAATAGCAAAAACGTGGAACCAATTGTGCTGCTCATCAAAACTGGACTGGTTAAAAACAGGTGGTACTTATATACAATGAAATATTACACAGTCATAAAGAAGGACAAAATTATGGACTGCACAGAAACTTGGATGGATTTAGAATCTACAATACCAGTGAATTATCACAGAAACTGAGTACCACATATCCTCACTCATAAACAGAACCTGAACATTTACCATAATAGTACAAGAAAGGGATTGACTGTAGCTGGAAACTCGTGGGGTGGTGAAGGGGGTACACATAACATCAATAAGGGTACCTGATCTCAAACCAGGAAAAGTGGAGACAAAAGGGAGGTCAAAACTACCTGTACTATGATCACCTGTACACCTAATCCTGAATTGTACCCCACATCTTTAAAATAAAAGAAAACAAATAAAAGAGAATAAAGTAATAAAAAAAGTAAAAGAAAGACATTTTAAAAAATTCCTCAGACTTCTGGCAAGATGACGAAGGGGCAGCTTTGTCTATGAGACACTCCATGAAAGAGAACACAAAAAGACTCTAGCTCTCTCCCTGGGGGCTTCTCTTCACATGGAGCACAGCCATCACCACTGCTCACATATCATGGTGATCTGGGAGGTCACTGTAGTCACAGACGCTGCCACCACCCATGCCTGAGGTGACCCAGGACCTCAGACCATGAACGCCCTACAAGCAAGATCCTCTGAGACTGCCACCACCACTACTGCCACCATCATTTCCCGCCAGGATGTGGGTCTTCTCCCATGTACCATGAGGCAACACCTCCCATTGCCAACTCCCGGCCATGTGGGGCAAGCAGCTGTAGATAAAGATCATCTGGAGCGATCAGATAACACCACCGGCTGGCAATTCAAGATAACACCGAAATGGGAAAACCAGAAGCTTGATAAATAGACACAGGCCAGATCTGAGTGGTGAACTGGGCAGTGGTGAACTGAATAGTGATGTGAACTGCCCTTCACAGCAGGCCAGGGGAAACTGACCCTAACTGTGAACAAATTTACCAGCCTGCAAAGACAGCTAGAAATCAGAGCTGAAAGGACAGTGGACTTCAACAAAAACTCTCAGAGTCTGCTTGTTTGGTTCCATTAGTCTACTGAATTGATTCTCTTCCTTTTGTTTTGTTCCATTTTTTTTTTCCCTCTGTAAACCCTATCTTTCATAGAGGACTACCACACCAACAAAGAGGTTGGTTAGCTTGTATGTTAGCATCATTGCATGTTTTAGTTTTTTTTGTATATGAGTTAGTTAGTTTGTAGCCGTGGTTTATTGTTTTTATCTGTTTCAATTTTAGTCTTGCTCTCCATTTGATGGTACACTCGCCTGTTTTCCCCCTTACTCCTCTCTCTCTCCACCCACCTCATCCCCCACTGCCCATTCTATTCTCTTCCCTCTGTTAACCTCATTTATTTCAGAGTAAACCTACAAGCCCATTGCATGGACAGATTCCAAGGCAGCGGGAAGTGGGTTTCAGATTACCCATACATCTTTCAGCGGATATCAGGATCTGCAGATAGATTTTGAATCACAGCTCCCCCCTTAAGTAAATCTCAAAACTGCAAAAAGGACCACCCCAAACCTACAGTCCAACTCGAGAATTCAACAAAGCAAGAGGACATAAATAAAGAAGAATAGGAGATTGCACCAACAGAAGTAAAGGCTACCCCTCCACCCCTGAATAGCAGAATTAAAGAAGATGGTGAATTGGAGGGAAGGAAAAAGTAGGGTTCAGGAAATATCTGCACAAATGAAGAAAAACCAAAAGAAGAATATAGGTATCACACAGACCCTTGGGAGCTCAGACACTGAGAAAACAGTCTTTGGAACACAACAATGAAGAGCCCCAGAATGACTGGTCACATGCAACAAACCCAGACATCAAGACAATAATAGAGAGAATAAAAAAATTGAGGAGAGACAAGACGAAAATAGGAAGGAGCTGATGAAAGAAATAACAGCAGTAAAGAATACTGTGATGGAAATAACTAACAAACTAATATGGATGGAAATCAGAATTAGCCAAGCAGAAGAAAGAATCTCAGAGCTTGACGACCAAAACACAGAATTAACCCAAACTGTCAAAAACATAGAAAGCAAACTTAAAGAGATAGAATAAATCTTCAAGAGATGAACAATTACTTCAAGAGACAAAAACCTAAGAGTAATTGGCTTCCTGATGGAGAGAGAGAAACAGAGACCACACTGAAACAAACATTTCATGAAATCATTCAAGAAAACTTCCCTCATATCATCAAGGATGAAAAAATTCAAACACAAGATTCAGAGAACCCCTGCAAGACAACAAATGAAAAGACCAACACGCAGACACAAAATAATTCACCTAAACATAGTAGGTCTAAAAGAAAAATTCCTAAACGCAGCAAGAGAAAAAGATCAGACTACCTACCAGTGAAGACCAATTAGAATAGCAGCAGATTTATCTACAGAGAACCCCCCAGGCTAGTAGACCTTGGAGCCATATCTTCAAAGTTCTAAAAGATAAACAATTTAAACCGACAATAACCTAACCAGCCAAGGTAAGCTTCATCAGTGAGGCATAATTGGAATCTTTCCCAGATGTCCAATCCCTAAGAACCTACGCTGCCAACGGACCACCTCAACAAGAAATACTTAAGAAAGTATTGAACACAGAAAAAAATGAAAAAAGAACAACATTCTTCATAATGATAAAAGGTTCAACCCATCAACAAGAAATATCCATCCTAAACATATATGCACCAAACATAGGAGCACCAACTTTCATAAAGAAGCTTCTAGGTAAACTAAAAAAAAGATATGGACTCCAACACTATCATAGTTGGGAACTTCAATAACCCACTCACAACCCTAGACAGATCATCAGGACAAAAAATCAGCAACGAGATCTGAAACCTCAGTGTCACTTCTTGACCACACTGATACAAACACTCCATCCAAGAGCAAACAATACGCATTCTACTCATC
>NW_007170275.1:0-978 GCF_000164805.1 Carlito syrichta | reverse complement strand
AAGTATTCCAGGCTATTGAGAAATATGGAACTCTCCCCAAATCATTTTATGAAGGTAACATAACATTGATACCCCAGCCAGGTAAAGACCCAACAAAAAAAGAGAACTACAGACCAATATCTTTGATGAACTTAAATCCTAAAATTCTCAACAAGATCCTAGCAAACTGGATTCAACAACACATCTCAAAAATCATCCATCATGACCAAGTAGGCTTCATTCCTGGAACACAAGCATGGTTCAGCATTTGTAAAACCATAAATGTAATTAGAAGTATCAACAGACTTGCCCCCACTCTCCCCTCCATTCACTTCCCTCTGTTAATCTCAGTTTATTTCAGGAAGTAAACCTAAAACCCCACTGCATGGAGAGATTCCAAGGCAGTGGAGAGTGGGTTTCAGATTATCCATTCACCTCTCGGTGGATACCAGGATCTGCAGATAGATTTTGAATCACAGCTCCCCCCTTAAGTAAATCTCAAAACTGCAAAAAGGACCATTCCCAACCTACAGTCCAACTCCAGATTTGAACAAAGTAAGAAAATATATATAAAGAAGAATAGGAGACTGAACAAACAGAAGTAAAAGAAACCCCTTCACCCCCAAATAACAGAATAAAGAAGATGGTGAAGCTGAGGGAAGGAAAAAGTAGGGAGGGGAAATCTGTACAAATAAAGAAAAAGAAAAAGAAGAAGGTCTCACACAGACTACTAGAAGGTCAGACACTGAGAAAACAGACTTTGGAACACAAACAATGAAGAGCCTACAGAATGACTGGTCACATGCAACAAACCCAGACATCAAGAAACTAAGAGAGAATAAAAAAAATTAGGAGAGACAAGAGGAAAATAGGAAGGATCTGATGACTGAAACAATAGCAGTAAAGAACACTGTGATGGAAATAAATAGCAAACTAATAAGCATGGAAAGCAGAATTAGCCAAGCAGAAGAAAGAATCTCAGGGCTTGGAGACCAAAAC
>NW_007170274.1:0-3091 GCF_000164805.1 Carlito syrichta | reverse complement strand
ACACGGTCATAATTAAAAAATAAACACACTGCTCAGGGCTACAGAGACTCCTGGAAGCCAGGAACATGACACATTCTGCCAATCTTGCTTCAGGGGATGCTTTCTGCAGTTTGCAGGAAAGGTGTATTTAGAAAAAAATACTGTGCAATATATAATTTTATTTATATGTTAATTATATGGACTGCTTAAACCGGGGGCACCAGAAAATGCATATACATTTTAAGCAATGTCATATAGGTATTACTTTTAGTTCACTGTCATCAGAAGTGTCTGGACGCTGATGACAACCACTTTGAACTCCTCTTGAAATTGCAGTCATCAAACGTGACTGTCGGTGACCAGCACTGACCAAGGGTGGGTTAGGACCCATGCACACTGGTCACTAATCACACGCCAATATTATAGGTTTAACTGATATTCAATGTCAGAGGCGATCTTCCAGATGGGCCTTTACAGGCCTCAGCCATGTAGCTATAGATGTTGGCTCCCAACACTTGACTTGTATTCATCTACAGTTTTAATACAGTTTTTTCCTTTCTTAATATATGTATACATTTTGGCACCCTCGGTATACATATATATATAAATATATATATATATATATATATATAAATTCCATATATATTTTTAAGTGAGCCTGATGAATTATGTTAGACAATATCTAGAGCTCTGGATAGTAAATAGAATTTGAAGTTTTTTCAGTGTTACAGAAATAAAAATGATCCTGTTAGATACAGGTGAAACTTAAAGACCCAGAGACTAAAGGAACAACAAGAAAAATAATTGAATTATTATGTAATGATAAGGCCTTTAAAAAGTTAAGGTAAAGTTTACAAATCTTAGTTTTACTTGGCTTCTTACTGGGATTCTCACTTGCCAGGAAATGATTTCATAGTGTCGAGCTGTATATTTTTATATACCTTTCCATCTTCTGGAAAAGAAGGGAAGTTTAAGGCCAAAGAAAAAATTATATGGACAGTCAAAAAAGAGCAGAAAGAGCATAATTTTTAAATACAGATTTTAAAAGACTTTTCTTCTTCATTTGCACTCTTACATTCCCACACCCACGGCCTCTTCATAAATAATTCCAAAAATAAGACCAGGAGAAAACTAGTCACGTGGCCGACTCTTCGTTCCTCTGCATGGAGACATATGTCCCCTCCTCTCTCTGAGCTCGCCCTTTCTCTCTCTCTACTGCTGGCCAATCCCGCCTTCTTTCCCCTCTCTCTGGCTTAAGCTTTATTTATCTCGGGGCAGGGATCCCCGATGACATGCCAGCCTCTCAAAACTGTAAATTTAAACATCAAATGCATAATTTCTTTACAATAAGAGGCTCATGCTTTGTCTTTCAGAGGAAATCAGAGGGGCCCATTTTTATGACTTTCCCTGACTGAAATCTCCCCAGCACAGGGACACACATCACAGCAGCACACATGGCACCTACCAGTAAATGGCAACATTTTCAGCAGGTCTTAGAGCTCGCGGTCAGTGAGCTCAATCCCCGTGTTCCCCAGTACTTTTGATATGTCCTTGGAGTCAACTTTTCATCCTTTTGAAAGATGGGGAAGGTGAGAGGCAAGAGTTATCCACTGGCACCAAATGACGGAAAGTGTCTAAGCTTGTACAGTATTCGCTACAGTTTTCAGGCAAGGAGCACAAGAAATGGAAGTTTTCCTTCCTTCCTTTTTTCCTTCCTTCCTTCCTTCCTTCCTTTCTTCCTTCCTTCCTTCCTTTCTTCCTTCCTTTCCTTCCTTTCTTCCTTCCTTCCCTCCCTCTTTCCCTCCCTCCTTCCTTCCTTTCTTCCTTTTCTCTCTCTCTCTCTCTCTCTTCCTTCTGCTCTTTGTGTCCTCCCTCCCTCCTTCCCTCTCATTCTCTTTCCCTTCTTTCTTTTCTTTCTTTATTGTCCAGGTCTCACTATGTCACCCAGGCTGGAGTGCAGTGGCATGATCACGGCTTACCACAGCCTCAGCCTCCTGAGATGACAATCCTTCTGAGTGGCCAGGACCATGGATGCTACCACACCCAGCTAATTGATTTTTTTGTAGAGACCAGGTCTCACTATGCTGCCCATGCTGGGGAAGTTATTTCTTTCAATCTGAATAAAGTAATACCATGCTTATTATTTATCATGCTCTCATGACTTCAGAGACGTTAACCCAGCTCATAGGGGGACATCCCAGTGCTCCAAGTCATCTTAATCCTATTACCATCCGTTGAAATCTGTGTTACTCTTGCCTTGCCTGAAGTATGAGCTGGACTCTCCTCATGGGCCACAGTATTTGTATTCTGGTCCAAGCTTTACCTTAACATTTGTGGGATTATGGTAGGTGCTAAGTATTCTAAGTGAATGAACAGACGTGGTGCCTATTTAATCACAATGCAATGAATCCCACAAGAAACAGGACTTCAGAGACTATAGGGTTTGTTATGGACTCACAGCACCACAACATTTCTCCTAAGACATAAATGATCCAATGTCATCTTTATGCCACTAGACTCAAACTTTGACCATTAAAAAAGTAGAAGTTAATAAGTCAACAATAGAATAAGAAAATATAATTTTAAATATGTATGTGAGTGTGAGGTATCTGCATTTTCATTTTATGTCTTTTCACAAAAGTTTTACTCACCTGTGAATTTCTTCACTTCTTGTAGCCATTTGTGTAGATCAGTCTTCCCAGAAGCTAAATGAAAGCCACAGTTCAGACAGACGCAGCTGTGTACTGATTCAAAAAGACTGGGGCATAGAGTAAAGGTAATCTTTTTCTTTATGCTCTGTTTTGAATTACAGCCTAATGGCATTTATAGATGATCAAGAAATAGGGAAAATTCCTCTCTAAAAAGGTTAACTTCATTAATTATTTTCTCCTTCTCTCTTTTGATGTCTCATCCTCTGCACACCTTGGACATCTCCTTCCTCAGGCCTGGTCTCTGCTCTCACTGTCTATTACTAGGCCCTGGGAACAAGATGGCAATGCCTCAGTTTGGAACCTGAAGCTGTTTCCACATTGAACACTGTCCCACTCCAACATCCCCTGGTTGTACTTTTCTTTTTCCCCCTAGTAGATATGTTTCATTACATACTCAAAGA
>NW_007170273.1:0-384 GCF_000164805.1 Carlito syrichta | reverse complement strand
TCCCAGATATCCAATCCCTAAGAACCTATGCTGCCGCCAGACCACCCCTACAAGAAACACTTGAGAAAGTACTGAACACAGAAGAAAAGGAAAAAAGAACAGCAAAATTCTTCACAAGAGTACAGGCAAAAGATTAACAACACACATGAAACAACTCCAACACCATAAGAAAGACAACAAACACACAGGAACAACAACTCTGTAAGAACGTGATGACAGGGATCAACTCTCGCATTTCAATAAATAGCCTAAAAGTGAATGGACTAAATGCACCACTGAAAAGATATAGAATGCACAATGGATAAAATATCACCAGGCAACTATTTATTGCCTTCAAGAGACTCACCTCACTAGAAATGACACTCACAGATTCAAAGTAAGAGG
>NW_007170272.1:0-905 GCF_000164805.1 Carlito syrichta | reverse complement strand
TTTTGAGAGTTGAATAAGGTGAAGCATGGGGAACTAGGATTCAGAAATGACTTGCAAGTCACAATGTCCACTGATTGGGGTGTAGGACCCCTGAGATCCACTCCTCACCACCATAGTATATAATGATACAATGGGTATATGTGTGTCCCCTGAGTCCAAGATGAAGTAGCAGCAAAGAGGAGAACAGAGAACTCTAGAATAAAATAGAACAAACAAAAATAATGATTAAAAATTAAGCCAAAGAAAAACAAAAGCAAAAACAAGAACAAAAACCCAAAACAAATAAATCAAACAAACAGAAAAACAAACAAACCCAAAACAAACAGAAAAAGCAAACAAAAGAAAAAAATAGGAAAAACAAACACACATACACACACACACACACATACACACACACAAAACACACCAAAAAAATGAAAGAAGAAGGAAGAGGAGGAGGAGGAGAGGAATATAAGTCAAACCCTCACACACACACTCACACATATTCACTAAGCTATGACAAAAGTACAAAAAAGAAAAACCAAAAAGCAAACACACACACACACAAAATAAAAAAGGAAAGAAGAAAAAAAGGGAGGGGGAATGTAAACCTAACCCTCACACACTCTCTCTCTCTCTCTCTCTCTCTCTCACACACACACACACACACACACATACACACACACACACAACCAAAACAGCAAAAAATAAAAACTGAATAATAAACATTCAAATACATAACTGATACACACACATAGGAAAGAAAGAAAGAAAACAATTTTAAAATCAGAGCATTAATGGTCTGTCCTCTTGTGGCAGGCTCTGTAACTATTTCTCTCAGCTGCTAACAGGTAAGCCTGTCTGCCATCTCCTGTGAGACTGTGGGCACCTTCACAATTTTCCCAGCATACAGCCCATGGGGAGAG
>NW_007170271.1:0-851 GCF_000164805.1 Carlito syrichta | reverse complement strand
TTAGCTTCATTAACTACTTGGCTGTCTAGTATGCCAACTGGTTAGCTGACTTACTAGCCAGTCGGCGAGTGAGTCAAATTGTCAGCTGAACTAAATAGTCGACCGGCGAATGAGCTGACTGGTCAGCTGAAATTGGTCGGCTGGTGAGTGAGCTGTCTCGCCCAAAGACTTACCTAGTCAGCTGGCGAGTGAGCCGTCAGTTGAGCCAACATAACTACTCGGCCTTCAAGTGAACCAAAGGGTGAGCTGACTTAACAAGTAAGCTGACCAGCGAGCCTACCAGTGAGCTGACTTAACTTGACTGGCGAACAAGCCAAATAGTTAGCTGTCCTGTTGGTCTGTGAGCAAGCCAACAAGTGAGTTGTTGTGTTGGCTGACGAGTGAGCCGACTAGTTAGCTCACCTGATGGAAAGTGAGCGAGCCCACTAGTTAACTGAAAAGCTAGCTGAGTTGGTAGCAAACTAGTTAGCTAAGTAACTACCTGATTTGCCAGTTGACTTAACTAGCTAGCTGACTATCAAGCTGACATAACTAGCTAGCTAACAAGTTATCTATCTGCCTAGATAGCTAACTTAACTAGCTAGCTAACTGGTTAGTTATTTGGCTAGCTGACTTAACTATCTAGCTGACTAGCTAGTTGACTTGCTAGCTGACAACTAGAGAGTTGACTAGCAACCTGACTAGCTAGCTGACTTAACTAGCTAGCTGAATATTTAGCTGACTTGCTGCCTGACTTAACTAGCTATCTGGCTAGCTAGCTGACTTAACTAGCTGACTAGATAGTTGGCTGGCTAGCTTGCTTAACTAGCTAGTTACCTGGCAGGCTAGCTGGCTAGGCAGTCAGCTAGGAA
>NW_007170270.1:2110-2815 GCF_000164805.1 Carlito syrichta | reverse complement strand
AACTAGCTAGCTACCTGGCTGGCTAGCTCCCTAGGCAGCCAGTTAACTAGGTAGTGGGCTGGCCACCTGAATAGCCTGCCTACTTAAAGCGACAGCCGGTTGGCTGGACAGTGGGATAGATAGCCGGCTTAACTAGTCAGCCACTGTGCTGGTCAAACGGCTAGCCAGCCATCTTAACTAGCGCGGCCACCTACCTGACCAGCCTGCTAACCAGACGAGTTAACTTGCCAGCCACCTAGCTAGCAATTCAGCTAACTAGCTGACTTAAATAGCTGATTTAACTAGATGGTCTGTTTCTAGTCAGTTGAACTAACAAGCTTGCTACATAGCTAGCCAGCTGGCTATCCAGCTGAATTTCTAGGAGACTTATCTTGCTAGCCAGCTGACTTAAATAGCAAGCTACCTAGGTAGCCAGCGTGCTAGTCAGCAGACTTAACATGAACACTTAAATATCTAGCCAGCTGGCTAGAGAGCTGACATAACTAGCTAGCTACCTAACTAGCATGCTGGCTTACCAGCTGATTTAATTAGCCGAATTAACGAGCTAGCCAGCTGACTAGTCAGCTGACTTAATAGCCTAGCTACCTAGCTAGCCAGCAGGCTAGCCTGCTGCCTGAACTAAACTAGCTGACTTAAGGAAGCATCCAGCTGGATAGCCAGCACGCAAAATGAGCAAGCTGCCTAGCTAAACACCTGGATAGCCAG
>NW_007170270.1:0-1045 GCF_000164805.1 Carlito syrichta | reverse complement strand
TGGCTGACGAGTGAGCCGACTAGTTAGCTCACTGATGGAAAGTGAGCGAGCCCACTAGTTAACTGAAAAGCTAGCTGAGTTGGTAGCAAACTAGTTAGCTAAGTAACTACGTGATTTGCCAGTTGACTTAACTAGCTAGCTGACTATCAAGCTGACATAACTAGCTAGCTAACAAGTTATCTATCTGCCTAGATAGCTAACTTAACTAGCTAGCTAACTGGTTAGTTATTTGGCTAGCTGACTTAACTATCTAGCTGACTAGCTAGTTGACTTGCTAGCTGACAACTAGAGAGTTGACTAGCAACCTGACTAGCTAGCTGACTTAACTAGCTAGCTGAATATTTAGCTGACTTGCTGCCTGACTTAACTAGCTATCTGGCTAGCTAGCTGACTTAACTAGCTGACTAGATAGTTGGCTGGCTAGCTTGCTTAACTAGCTAGTTACCTGGCAGGCTAGCTGGCTAGGCAGTCAGCTAGCAAGCTAGGGTGCTGGCCAGCTGGCTAAAATAGCCAGCCTGATGTCTGGACAATCAAATAGCAGGCTGGCTTAACTAACCAGCCACCCAGCTGGTCAGGCGGCTAGCCAGCTGGATTAACTAGTAGGCCACATACCTGACCAACCTGCAACCAGCTGGCATAATTTTCCAGCCACCTAGCAACAGCCGGTTAACAAGCTGACTTAACTAGCTGTTTTAACTAGATATCCATCCAGCTAGCCAGCTGGTTTAACTAACCAGCTACCTAGATAGCCAGATGACTAACCAGCTCACTTAACTCCCTGATTTAACTAGCTAGCCAGCCAGCTAGCAAGCTGAGTAAATTAGCTAGCTATCTACCTAAACATGTGGGTAGCCGACTGACTTATCTAGCTGACTTAACCAGTTAGCCAGCTGGCTAGCCAGCTGACTTAACTCGCTAGATACCTAGCTTGCCAGATGGTTAGCCACTTGAATTAACTAGCTGACTTAAGCAAATAGCCAGTTGACTTGCCAGCTGACACAACTAGTTGACTTAACTTATATGGCAGCTGGCTAGCCAGCTGATT
>NW_007170269.1:0-454 GCF_000164805.1 Carlito syrichta | reverse complement strand
GGCTAGCCAGCTGACTTAACTCGCTAGATACCTAGCTTGCCAGATGGTTAGCCACTTGAATTAACTAGCTGACTTAAGCAAATAGCCAGTTGACTTGCCAGCTGACACAACTAGTTGACTTAACTTATATGGCAGCTGGCTAGCCAGCTGATTTAACTATCTGAAATCACTAGCTAGGCAGGTGGATAGCCAGCTGACTTAACAAGCTAGTTACTTTGGGCGAGACAGCTCACTCACCAGCCGACTAATTTCAGCTGACCAGTCAGCTCATTCGCCGGTCGACTATTTAGTTCAGCTGACAACTTGACTCACTCGCCGACTGGCTAGTAAAGTCAGCTAACCAGTTGGCATACTAGACAGCCAAGTAGTTAACTAATCTAACCAATCGGCCGACTAGTTGGCCCATTTTTCAGCCAACAAATAAGCTCAGCTAACTATTAGGCTGAATAGTTTG
>NW_007170268.1:0-474 GCF_000164805.1 Carlito syrichta | reverse complement strand
CAGCTCACTCACCAGCCGACCAATTTCAGCTGACCAGTCAGCTCATTCGCCGGTCGACTATTTAGTTCAGCTGACAATTTGACTCACTCGCCGACTGGCTAGTAAAGTCAGCTAACCAGTTGGCATACTAGACAGCCAAGTAGTTAACTAAGCTAACCAATCGGCCGACTAGTTGGCCCATTTTTCAGCCAACAAATAAGCTCAGCTAACTATTAGGCTGAATAGTTTGGCCAGCTAACTAGTTGTCCAGCTAGTTGGCTGACTAATAAGGTCAGCAAACCAACCAGCCAACTGTTAAGTGAGCTAGCTAGTGGTGCAACACGTCAGTCAACCAGGTAACCCAGCTAACTAGTCTGCCGACTATTCGGCCGACTTGTTAAGCCAACTTACATGTCGACCGAGCAGTCAGCCAACTTGTTTAACCAGCAAAGTAGTCGGCTGACTCGTCAGCCAGCAAGTTAAGTCACCTAGCTA
>NW_007170267.1:0-356 GCF_000164805.1 Carlito syrichta | reverse complement strand
GGTCAGTGAACTAACTTAACTAGGTACCTTAACTAACTAACCAGCTGTGTAGCCAGCTGACTTAACTAGATAGCTACACTGATAGGCAGCTGGCTAACCAGTTGACTTCACTAGCTGTCTTAACTAACTAGCCAGCTGACATAACTACCTGTCTTAACTAACTAGTCAGTTGACTTTACTAGCTGACTTAACTAGCTAGACACCTAACTAGCCAGCTGACTTAACTAGATGACTTAAGTAGTTAGCTGCCTAGCTAGAAAGCTGGAGGCCAAGCTGACTTAACTAGCTGACATAACCTGCTAGCCAGCTGACTTTACCAGCTGACTTAACTAGCTAGCTAGCTGGTTGGTCAGCTG
>NW_007170266.1:0-4804 GCF_000164805.1 Carlito syrichta | reverse complement strand
AACTAGCTAGCTAGCTGACTCAACCCAGCTGACTTAACCCATTAGTTAAATAGCTAACAACTTGACTCAACCTGTTGACTTAAACATTTTGCTAACTAGCTAGCAAGCTCTCCTTAACCAGCTGTCTAAATTAGAAAGGTATCTTAACTAGCTGACTTAGCTAGCTGACTTAGCTAGCTGACTTAACTACCTGAAATAAGTAGCTAGCTAACTATTTAACTAGCTGAATAATGAGCTGACTTAACTAACTAGCAAATTAGTTAGGTAGCAAACTTAAGTTTCTGACTTAAATAATTCTAACTAGTGAGCTAGATGACTTAGCTAGCTGAGTTACTTAGCTAGCTAGTTAGCTAGCTCATTTAGCTAGCTGACATAACTAGTTAGCTTACGTGATAGCTAGCTGAATTAATGAGTTGGTTAATGAGTTAGATCGCTGTTTTAACTAGTTGGTGAATGAGGAAAATAGCTGACTTAACTAGTTGGTTAACGAGTTAGCTAGGTGTCTTAAGTTGTCTGATGAGTTGGCCGACTAGTTAGCTGGGTTAACATGTTGGCTGCCATCTAGGCCGCCCTGTTAGCTGACTTAACAAGGTGGCCGACGAATTGATTGACTATTTAGCTTGGATAACTAGTTAGCTGAGGAGTGGGCCCCATAGTTATCTCGGTTAAGTAGTTGGCTGGCTAGTTTGCTGAACTAATTATTCGACCGACTATTTTACCGCATAGTTAGCTGACCGAACTAGTCAACCGAATATATAGCTGACCTAAATTGTCAGCTGCCAAGTTGACCCACTAGTTGGCCGATTGGTTATGTGACTTAACTAGTTGACCTGCTGGTAGGCCTACCAGTTAGCTTACTTAGCTCATCGGTCAGCATGGGATCCGACAGGTGAGCTGAATTAACTAGTTGGCTGGTGAGTGAGCTGACTGGTCAACTGAATTAAGTATTCAGCCAGAGAGTGAACCAATGCATGCGCTGCCATAACTAGTCAGCTGGCAAGTGAGCCGACTGGTGAGCTGACTTAACTAGTCTGTTGGTGAGCAACCCGAATTCTTAGCTGACTTGTTGTTCTACAAGGGAGCTGACAAGTTAGTTGACCTGATTGCTGGCAAGCACGCTGAGTAGTTTGCTTACCTGTTAACAGGTGAGCAAGTCAACTAGCTAACTGATCTGATTTAAAGCAATGGAGCCCACTAGTAAACTCACCAACTAGCTGAGTTGCTAGCCGACTCGTTAGCTAAGTAACTAGCTGATTTGCTAGATGATTTAACTAGCTAGCTGACTGGCTAGCTGACTACCTAGCTGGCATTACTATCTAGCAAACAAGCTATCTAGCTGTATACCTAGCTGACTTAACTAGCTAGCTAACTGGCTAGTTAGATGGCTAGCTGACTTAACTATCTACCTTACTAGCTGACTGAATAGCTAGATGACTTAACTGGCTAGCTGACTAGCAACCTGACTGGCTAGCTGACTTAACTAGGTACCTGAATAGTTAGCTGACTTGCTGGCTCACTTAACTAGCTAGCTGGCTATCTAGTTGACTTAACTAGCTGACTAATAGTTGGCTGGCTAGCTGGCTAACCAGCTGACTTAACTAGCTAGCTATCTTGTTGGCTAAACGACTAGCCAGCTCTTTTAACTAGCTAGCTACCTGTCTTGATAGCTGGCTAGGCAGCCGGCAATCTAGCCTGCAAGTTGGCCACCTAACTATCCAGTCAGCTTAAATAGCCAGCCGGCTGGTTGGACAGTGTGACAGCCAGCTGACTAAACTATCCAGTCACCCTGCTTCTCATTTGGCTAGCCAGCTGGGTTAACTAGCTGGCCACCTACTTGACCAGCTTGCTAACCAGCTGGCTTAACTTACCAGCCACCTCACTAGCCAGCCGATTAACCAGCTTTCTTAACTAGCTGACTTAACTATATAGTCATCCTGTTAGCCACCTGGCTTAACTAGCCAGCCAACTAGTGAGCCAGATGACTAACCAGCTCAGTTAACTCACTGGCTTAACTAGCGAGCATGGCAGCTAGCCAGCTGACTTAATTAGTTTGCTAGCTACCTAGACAGGTGGCTAGCCAGCTGTCTTAACTAGCTGACTTAACCAGCTAGCCAGCTGGCCAGCCACCTGATTTAACTCGGTAGCTACCTAGCTAGCCAGATGGCTTGCCAGTTGAATTGACTAGCTGACTAAACGAACTAGTCAGTTATCTAGCCAGTTGACTCAAGTAGTTGACTTAACTCATTAGCCAGTTGGCTAGCAGACTGACTTAAGTAACTGACATCATAGATAGCCAGGTGGCTAGCCAGCTGAGTTAACTAGCTAGCTACCTATGTATCCCACTGGCTTCCCAGCTGACTTAACTACCAAACTACCTAACTAACCAGCTTGCTAGCCAGTTAACTTAACTAACTGTTGTAACTACCTGTCTTGCTTTCTAGCAAGCTGAATAAACTAGCTTGCTACATAGCTAGCCAGCTAGCTATCCAGTTGAATTAACTTGGTGAATTATCCACCTAGCCAGCTGTCTAGCCAGCTGGCTTAACTAGCAAGCTACCTACATAGCCAGCTGGCTAGTCAGCCGACTAAACAAAGTAACTTAAATAGCTAGCCATCTTTCTAGACAGCTGACATAACGAGCTAGCTACCTCACTAGCAAACTGGCTAGCTAGCTGACTTAACTAACTGTCTTAATTACCCAGCAAGCTGACATATTTAGCTGACTTAACTAGCTAGCTTGCTACCTTGCCAGCTGACTAAACAAGCTGAAATAACTAGCGAGCCAGCAGGATGCCCATCTGACATAAATAGCTTTTTAACTAGCTAGCCAGCTGGCTAGACAACTGAATTAACGTGCGGACTAAATTAGCTAACCAGCTGGTTAGCCAGCTGACTAAAGTAGCTGAGTTAACTAGCTGGCCAACTGTCTAGCGACTTGACTTATTTGCCTAGCTACCTAGCTAGTCAACAGCCTAGCCAGCTGATTTAATTATCTGACTTAATGATGTACCCATCTGGCTAGCCAACAGACTTAATACCTATCTACTTAGCTATACAGCTGGATATCCAGTTGACTTAACTAACTGACAAAACTAGATAGCATAAAAGCTAGACAGCTGACTTAAGTAGCTAACTACTTACATAGCCCACTGGCTTGCCAGTTGACTAAACTACTTAATTACCTAGTTAACCTGCTGGCCAGTGAACTAACTTAACTAGGTATCTTAACTAACTAACCAGCTGTGTAGCCAGCTGACTTAACTAGATAGCTACCCTGATAGGCAGCTGGCTAACCAGTTGACTTAACTAGCTGTCTTAACTAACTAGCAAGCTGACATAACTAGCTGTCTTAACTAACTAGCCAGTTGACTTTACTAGCTGACTTAACTAGCTAGACACCTAATTAGCCAGCTGACTTAACTAGATGACTTAAGTAGTTAGCTGCCTAGCTAGAAACCTGGAGGCCGAGCTGACTTAACTAGCTGACATAACCTGCTAGCCAGCTGGTTAGACATCTGACTTTACCAGCTGACTTAACTAGCTAGCTAGCTGGTTGGTCAGCTGTATTAACTCGCTGATTTAAACAGCTAGCCAGCTGCCTAGCCAGCTGACTCAACTAGCAAGATACCTAGCTAGCCAGCTGGAAAGCCAGCTTAATTAACTAGCTAACATAACTAGCTAGACAGCTAGCTAGCCTCCTGAACTAACTAGCTTGCTACCTAGCTATCCAGCTGACTAGCCAGGTGACAACTTGTTGACTTAACCAGCTAGCCAACTGACACAATGAGCAGACTTAACTAGTTAACCAGCTGCTACCAAGCTTATTTAACTAGCTAGCTACCTAGCCAGCCAGCTGGGAAGCCAGATGAATTAACTAGCTGACTGAAATAACTAGCCAGCAGGCTAGCCAGCTGAATTAACTAGCTTGGTACCTAGCTATCCAGCTGGCTAGCCAGACAACTTAACTTGTTGACTTAACCAGCTAGCCAGCTGGCACAACTAGCAGAAAAAACGAGTTAGCCTGTTGGCTACCCAGTTAACTTAACTAGCTCCCTACCTAGCTAGCTAGCAGGCTAGTCAGCAGACTTAAGTAACTGACATAATTAGTTAGCCAGCTGGCTAGCCTACTGACTTAACAAGCTTGCTACCTTGCTGGTCAGTTGTCTAACCAGCTGACTTAACTAGCTGACTTAAATAGCTGGCCTGTTTGCCAGAAAGCTGAATTAACTAGCTTGCTCTATAGCTAGCCAATTGACTAGTCAGATGACTTAACTAGGTGACTTAACTGACTAGCCAGCTGACTAGCCAGCTGACTTAAGTAAGAAGCTACCTAGCTAGCCGGCTGGATATCCAGCTGACTTAACTAGGTGACTTTACTAGCTAGCAAGCAGGCTAGACAGCTGACTCAACTATCTAGCTATCTAGCTAGACATCTGTCTATCTGACTTAACTAGGTGACTTAAGTAGCCAGATGGCTAGCAGGCTGACCTAACTGCCTATCTACCAAGCTAGCCAGCTGGATAGACAGCTGAATTAACTAGCTAACTACCTACTCATCCCGCTGGCTTGCCAGCTGATGTAACTACCTAGATACTTACCTAATCTGCTGGCTGGTGAGCTGACTTAACTACTTTACTTAACTAGTTGGTTAACTGGTTAGCAAGCTGACTTAAATAGCTAGCTACCCAGCTAGACAACTGGCTAGCCAGCTGACTTCACTCGCTGAATTAACTAGCTAGGAAGCTGACTTAAAAAGCTGACTTAACCAGCTAGCTCCCTAGCATGACAGCTGCCTTAACCACCT
>NW_007170265.1:0-817 GCF_000164805.1 Carlito syrichta | reverse complement strand
AACTAACTGAAATAACTAGATAGCCTGATGGATAGCCATCTTCCTTAACTAGCTTTTCAACTAACTAACCAGCTGGATAGCCAGCTGTCTTAACGAGCTGACTTAAATAGCTAGCCAGCTAGTTTCAGGCTGATTTAACTAGCTGACATAACCAGCTAGTCAGCTGTCTAGCCAGCTGACTTAATTAGCTGGCTACCTATCTATCAAGCTGGCTAGACAACTGACTTACCTAGATGACTTAAGCTAGCAAGCTGGCTTGCCAGCACACTTAAATAGCTAGCTACCTACCTAGTCAGCAGGCTAGCCAGCTGACTTAATTAGCTGACATGAACAGCTAGCATGCTGGCTTGTGAGCTGACTTATCTAGCTAGCTACCTATCTAACCAGCTGGCTAGACAGCTGAATAAACTAGCTGACTTAACCAG
Source organism: Carlito syrichta (assembly GCF_000164805.1). Lineage (NCBI taxonomy): Eukaryota > Metazoa > Chordata > Mammalia > Primates > Tarsiidae > Carlito > Carlito syrichta. Next base: position 392 of record NW_007170265.1, on the reverse strand, counting down.
CTAGCCAGTTGGCTAGCTAGCTGACTTAACTCAAAGACATCACTAGCTAGCCAGGTAGCTATCTAGCTGACTTAACTAGCTAGCTAACTACCTTGCCAGTTGGCTAGACAGCTCTCTTAAATAGCTGAATTAATCAGCTAGCCAGCTGGCTATCCAACTGATTTAACTACCTCACTATATACCTAGCCAATTGGATAGCCAGCTGACTTAATTAGCTGAATTAACTAGCTAGCTACTAGCTAGACAGCTGACTTAAATAGTTAGCTAACTAACTCACTACCTCGCTAGCCAGCTGATTTAAACAGCTAACTAGCTAGCTACCTAGCTAGCAAGCTGACTTAAATAGTTAGCTGCCTAGCTAGCTAGCTGACTTAACATGCTAGCTAACTAGT
>NW_007170264.1:0-784 GCF_000164805.1 Carlito syrichta | reverse complement strand
GTCTTAACTAGCTAGACAGATGGTTGCCAGCTGAATTAACTAGCTGACTTAAGCAGCTAGTTAGCTGTCTAGTCAGCAGACTTAACTAGCTGGCTACATATCTAGCCAGCTGACTAGCCAGCTGACTTACCTAGCTGACTTAAGCTAGCAAGGTGGCTAGCCAACTCATTTAACTTGCTAGCGATCAACATAGCCAGCAGGCTAGCCAGCTGACTTAACTATTTGACTTAATAAACTATCTTGCTGGCTAGCAAGCTGATTTATCTAGTTAGTTACCTACCTAGCCAGCTGGCTAGACAGCTGACTCAACTAGCTGACATAACCTACTAGCCAGTTGGCTAGCCAGCTGACTTAACTTGCTGACCACACTAGCTAGTCAGGTAGCTATCTAGCTGATTAAACTAGTTAGCTACCTACCTGGCCATTTGGCTAGTGAGCTATTTTAACTAGCTGAATTAACCAGCTATCCAGATGGATAGCCAACTGACTTAACTTGCTCACTACCCTAGCTAGCCAGCTGGCTAGTCAGCTGAATTAAGTAGCTGACTTAACTAGTAACTACCCTAGTTAGCCAGCTGACTTTAAATAGTTAGCTAAATAGCTAGCTACCTAGTTTGCCAGCTGGTTTGAATAGTTAGCTAACTAGCTAGATACCTAGCTAACAAGCTGACTTAAATAGTTAGTTGCCTTACTAGCTAACTGACTTCACCAGCAAGATAACTAGGTAGCTTAATCATATCTAACATGCTAGCTAGGTGACTAATCATCTGATTTATATCGTTAA
>NW_007170263.1:0-798 GCF_000164805.1 Carlito syrichta | reverse complement strand
GCTGACTAGTTAGCTGGTTTAACATGTTGGCTGACTACTTGGCCAACTTGTTAGCTGAGTTAACAAGCTGGCCGACTAGTGGGTCGACTATTTACCTGGGTTAACTAGTTGACTGACGAGTTGGCCCCCTACGTAGCTTGGTTTAGTAGTTGGCTGCTGGAAGCCAGCCACAGAGGCCCACTGAGCATTAGGGAGAAGGAAGGGCAGTTGACCCTGAGACCACTAAGATGTGTTCGGGAGCTATCGACCCCATTTCCTCCCCCTTCATACACAGCACTAACCAGATTAAGCTCCTGTGAGCTCAAAACATAAAAACTCTGAGACCGGGGGAAAAAAAGCTAACTTTAGAAGTTCATTGCTCCCATTCTTCCACAAACTGCAGTTTTGGCTTTCACACAACTTATAATTCAAACTCGCGTCACATCTAAGAGCCTTAGTATTGGTCACAGTCTTCTGGGTCATGATCTTAGGATTTATTGAAGGTGTAAATTGTAGCATATAGTTTTAGAAGACAACCATTTTGTTGAAAGAATGTGGCTTGGTTACTTGCAGGTAGCCCAGTGAGAACTTTGGACGGGGTCACATTCCAAACATTCTGGGATGGGCCACTTCCGTTTGTAAAGTAAATACTTAAGCTTCTATAGAATTGTTTAACTTGGCATAAATCAATCAGCTTAGGATGAAAAAGTTTATAGAATATATCAGTCACGGATTAGGTTATCCTTTGTTATGGGATTTTCAGATTAGCTTATGAAAAGGGTTTAAAGGCAATCGTTGATTAATTTTTCATGGAATAAG
>NW_007170262.1:0-728 GCF_000164805.1 Carlito syrichta | reverse complement strand
GTACTGGTCAGCTGACTTTACTAGTCTACAGGTGTGTGACTCAACATTGTCAGCTGACTTAGCTAGTCATCCCTCGAGTGAGCTGACTGGTCAGCTGACATTAGTTGGCTGGCGAGTGAGCCGACTTGTCAGAAGACTTAACAAGTTGACTGACGATTGAGCCGACCATTGAGTCATCTTAACTAGTCGGCCAGCAAGTGATCCGAGAAGTCAGCTGTCTTTACTCAATGGCTGGCAAGAGAACCGGTCTCTGAGCTGACTTAAGGTGTTGGCTAGTGTTCAAGCCGACTAGTTAGCTGACCAGTTGGTCTGTGAGCAAGTCAACAAGTTAGTTGACATGTTGCCTGGCGAGCAAGCCAACTAGTTTGCTGACCGGTTGGCAGGCAAGTGAGCTGACTATTTAGCTGATCTTATGGAAAGAGAGTGAGCCCACTAGTTAGCTGACCAGATAGCTTAGTTGCTATCTGACTAGTTAGCTAAGTAAGTAGCTGATTTGCTAGTTGACTTAACTAGCTACCTGACTAGCTAGCTGGCTAACTAGCTGACATAACTAGCTAGCAAACAAGCTATCAAGCTGTCTAGCTAGCTGACATAACTAGCTAGCTAACTGGCTAGTTAACTGGCTAGCTGACTTAAATATCTAGATGACTGGCTAGCTGACTACCAACTGACTTAACTACCTAGCTGACTAGCAACCTGACTAGCTAGCTGACTTAACTAGCTAGCTG
>NW_007170261.1:0-750 GCF_000164805.1 Carlito syrichta | reverse complement strand
TAGGTAGGCAAGTAGCTAGTTAAGTCAGTTGGCTAACTAGCTGCCTAGCTGGTTATGTCAACTAGTTAATTCAGATGACTAGACATTTGGCTAGTTAGTTAAGTGAGTTAGTTAATCTAGCTGGCTACCCAGGTGGTTATCTAGGTGACAAGCTAGTTAAGTCAGCTGGTTAGTCAGCTGGCTGGCTGGATAAGTCAACTAATTAATCAGCTGGGTAGCCAGCTGGCTAGCTAGTTATGTCAGCTAATTAAGTCTGCTGACTACCCAGCTGGCTAGTCCACTAGTTATGTCAGCTGGCAAGCCTGCTGGCTAGCTAGGTAGCTAGTTAGTTAAGTCTGCTGGCTAGCCAGAAGGCTAGCTAGGTAAGTCAGCTAGTTAAATCAGCTGGCTAACCACCTGGCTAGCTAGTGTTGTCCACTAGTTAAGTCTGCTGGATAGCCAGCTGGCTAACTAGTTAAGTGTGCTAGTTGAGTCAACTGCCTAGCCACCTGACAAAATGGTTAAGTCAGCTAGTTATCTCAAACGGATAGTCAACTGGCTATCTATGTACCTAGCTAGTTAAGTCAACTGACTAGCCAGCACACTAGCTGGTTAATTCAGCTAGTTAAGACAGCAGGTTAACCAGCCTGCTGGCTAGGTAAGTAGCCAGTTAATTCAGCTGGCTAGCCAGCTGGCTAGCTTAAGTCAGCTAGTTAAGTCAGCTGGCAAGCCAGCTTGCAAGCTGATTAAATCAGCTAGTTAAGTCACCTG
>NW_007170260.1:0-356 GCF_000164805.1 Carlito syrichta | reverse complement strand
CTGCTGGATAGCCAGCTGGCTAACTAGTTAAGTGTGCTAGTTGAGTCAACTGCCTAGCCAGCTGGCAAAATGGTTGTCAGCTAGTTATGTCAAACGGATAGCCAACTGGCTATCTATGTACCTAGCTAGTTAAGTCAACTGACTAGCCAGCACACTAGCTGGTTAATTCAGCTAGTTAAGACAGCAGGTTAACCAGCCTGCTGGCTATGTAAGTAGCCAGTTAATTCAGCTGGCTAGCCAGCTGGCTAGCTTAAGTCATCTAGTTAAGTCTGCTGGCAAGCCAGCTTGCAAGCTGATTAAATCAGCTAGTTAAGTCACCTGGCTAGCCACGTGGCTATGAAGGTAGCTAACTAGTT
>NW_007170259.1:0-527 GCF_000164805.1 Carlito syrichta | reverse complement strand
CAGCACACTAGCTGGTTAATTCAGCTAGTTAAGACAGCAGGTTAACCAGCCTGCTGGCTATGTAAGTAGCCAGTTAATTCAGCTGGCTAGCCAGCTGGCTAGCTTAAGTCATCTAGTTAAGTCTGCTGGCAAGCCAGCTTGCAAGCTGATTAAATCAGCTAGTTAAGTCACCTGACTAGCCACGTGGCTATGAAGGTAGCTACCTAGTTAAGTCAGATTGCTAGCCAGTTGGCTAGCTGGTTAAGTCGGCTAGTTAAGTCAGCTGGCTAGTCATATTGGCTAGATAGCTATTTAACTAGTTAAAGCAGCTGGATAGCCACCTGGCTAGCTAGTTATGTCAGCTAGTTAAGTCAGCAGACTAGCCTGATGGTTAGCTGATTAAGTCAGCTAGTTTAGTCACCTGTCTAGCCAGGTGTTTAGGTAGGTAACTGGCTAGATAAGTCAGCTTGCTAACCAGAAGCCTAGCTGGTTAAGTCAACTATTTAAGTCAGCTGGCTAGCCAGCTGGCTTGGTATGTAGCTGTCTAG
>NW_007170258.1:0-346 GCF_000164805.1 Carlito syrichta | reverse complement strand
AGCCACCTGGCTAGCTAGTTATGTCAGCTAGTTAAGTCAGCAGACTAGCCTGATGGTTAGCTGATTAAGTCAGCTAGTTTAGTCACCTGTCTAGCCAGGTGTTTAGTTAGGTAACTGGCTAGATAAGTCAGCTTGCTAACTAGAAGCCTAGCTGGTTAAGTCAGCTATTTAAGTCAGCTGGCTAGCCAGCTGGCTTGGTATGTAGCTGTCTAGTTGTCAACTGGCTAGCCAGTTGGCTAGCTGGTTACGTCAGTCAGATATGTCACATGACTAGCCAGCTGGCTACGTAGGTAGTTAGCTAGTTAAGTGACATGGCTAGCCAGCTTACTAGATTGTTAGGTCTGCT
>NW_007170257.1:0-1102 GCF_000164805.1 Carlito syrichta | reverse complement strand
GGAGGCTATACCTGTCCCTGTGTCTGCCAGTCCAAGTCCAAAGAGGACTGCCAGGGTTATTGCAGTGACCGGTTCCCTTTTCTGTTTTTGATGGGTGAGGGTGGCATATCATTGGAGTATTTCTTCATTAGTGTGGTAGAGAATTTTGGAAAGTAGTTGGACCAACACACAAAATCTTCCCTGAGTTTGGTTTAAGACATGTCTGTGGAAACAGGGGGTTAAGCCCGTGATGCATGCCCTCCATCCATCCTTAGGGGCCAAGTGATAGTCTGGACTGGTCACGGGCAGCGTGACATTACATAAGGATTGGAATTTTAATGCAGGGCATCCTATACATAACCCCTGGCCGGTCACTGATTGTAGGGAGAGACCTTGTGTCGCTGGCTGCCATCTACAGGAGTTGGAGTTAAGTGCAGTTGTATGATTTCTTATCATTGCAATCCCTTCATAATATGAGGGCTGAAGGTTATAGCACAACCAGCAGGACTGAGTAAATTTCGGCCGGCTGGTATTTAAGAATGTATAAGCTTGGGTAAGTAAGTTCCATAAGGGATGCATGGGAGGCCTATATATTAGCTGTGAGTTAGACTTATTTAAAGGATTCACCCATTCAAGTGGGTTTGTTGTTGTTTTTGTGGGATTGGGATTAGTGCGTGGCGACAGCAGTTTTGGGTTGGGAACAAGTATTGGGTTAGGCCAGATGGCCACTCAGGGGTTCTGAGTTATAGTTAATTTTATCATAAAAATAGTTCCGGGGTCCCCAGCCCCTGCATTGTATACTCTGAGTCCCCATACTTTTCCCGTTTCCCGTCCCGAGCATTTTTACCTTCTTTTGTGAAACTTATTGTTATAGGATTGCAGAATTCACCTTGGGTAGGATTACACTGGTTATAGAAGTTGGGGGTGTCGACCCTTTGCATTTCTATTAGGTCATTAGACTTTGGCGGGTTCCAGTTTATGAACCCTGTGGTGACACAGGACCAGCTTAGGCAATAATATTGATTAGGGTTGTTGCAATTTGGATCTTTATCATGCCCCGGACATACATAAAAATACCAGTACCTGCCTCCCTGGGTTAGCTTTCATTGCATAGTGGCAATGT
>NW_007170256.1:0-697 GCF_000164805.1 Carlito syrichta | reverse complement strand
CTCAAAATATCTTATTTGAACCTTCTTCTTTGACCCATGGGTGAATTCGAAGAATGTTATTTATAAATATTTTGTATTTCTCCAAGTAAAATGGTGTTTATTAATTTCTAGTATAATTTATCTGTAGTTCAAGAACATCTTTTGTATGATTTCTGTTCTGTATTTGTGAAGATTTGTCTAACAGCCAAGAATGTATTGTATTTTGATGAATGTTCCATGTGTATTTGAGAAAATGTGAGTTTAGCTGTTGTAGAAAGTACTGTGTCCTTGAGTTTGAAGGTGTGGTTATCACAAGTGCTACTTTATCTCTTCTCCCTATAGTTGGGCCTACCAGGTATTCCTGTCTCTTCTCCTGTTTCTGTGCTGCTTTTCTTCCTCTAGCTGCTATGAGTGACTGCTAGTGCCCTAAAACAGCAGATTTGTTGTTCTTGCCCTTACAGATGAATATATTTGTTCCATAAATTAGATAAGAATATATTTCTTTTTTTTTTTTGAGTTGGAGTCTCAGTCATCCAGGCCACCCCAGTATTGACCTACTAGGCTCCAGCAATCCTTCCACCTCAGCCTTCCAAGTAGCCAAAAGTACAGGTGCTACAACTATCAACTAATTTTTTATTTATTGTAGAATGAGGTCTCGCCAAGTTGCCCAGTTTAGTCTTGAACCTGCGGGCTCAGGCAAATCCACTTGCCTCGGTCT
>NW_007170255.1:0-395 GCF_000164805.1 Carlito syrichta | reverse complement strand
AGCAACATTCTGGTCGTCTCGGGAGATGTAATCTGGTATCTGGTAGTACAAATCCCTTAAAATCCTCGGGACAATTAAACCAGATTCCAGGAAATAAAGTAGCATATTTCGATATTTGGATGCAACTTTGGTCTTAAGATGAACTTGATAATCCTTTAATTTCCGTTTGTACTTTATTTGTAGAGGTGTCGAGGGTTTTTCATTTGCCAAATATTTAGTACGTATTATTAAAATATAACCAGGATACATGGATTTCACGTACCTAGGAAACATCTGGGCTTCTGCTTTTTTGTACACAGAGTATTCGAATCCACATGGACAGGAAAATCAGGGCATCTTGCTGAGAACAGAAAGGGAATCCGGTCTTGGAATTCTCAATCGCCTAAATCTGCAAG
>NW_007170254.1:0-1509 GCF_000164805.1 Carlito syrichta | reverse complement strand
TAACTAGCCAGCCACCCTGCTGGTCAGCCGGCTAGAAAGCTGGCTTAACTAGCAGGCCACCTACCTGACCAGCCTGCTACCCAGCCAGCTTAACATGCCAGCAACATAGCTAGCCTGCTGCTAACAAGCTGACTTAACTAGCTGACTAACTAGATAGAATCTGGCTAGTCAGCTGGCTTAACTAGCAAGCCACCTAAGTAGCCAGTCAGATAGTCAGCTTACTTAACTCACTGAAGAAACTAGCTAGTCAGCCAGCTAACCAGTTGACTTAATTACCTAGCTACCTACCTAGCCAGGTGACTAGCCAGCCTACTTAACTACCTGACTTAACAAACTACTCAGCCGGCTAGCTACCTGATGAAACTAGTGAGATACGTAGCTAGCCAGTTGGCTAGCCACTTGAATTAACTAGCTGTCTTGAACAGCTAGCCAGCTGGCTAGCCAGCTGACTTACTAGCTGACATAACTAGATAGCCTGGTGGCTAGCCAGCACACTTAACTAGCTACCTACCTACATAGACCTCTGCCTTGTCAACTGATTAACTACCTAACTACCTAGCTAACATGCTGGCCAACGTGCTGTCTTAACTGCATTACTTAACTAGCTAGGCAGCTGGCTCACCAGCTGATTTAACAAGCTAAGTACCCTGCTAGGTAGTTGGCTAGCCAGCTGACTAAACTAACTGACTTAAATAACTAGATACCTAGCTAACCAGCTGCCTTAGGTAGCTGATTTAACTAGCTAGCTACCTAGATAGTCAGCTGGCTGGGAAGCTGACTTAACTAGCTGACTTAACTAGCTAGTCAGCTGGCTGGCCTGTTGAATTAACTGGCTGGCTTAACTAGCATGCCAGTTGCCTGGGCAGCTGAATTTACTATCTGATTTAATGAACTAGACAGCTGACTAGCCAGCTGACTTAACTAGTTAGCTACTTAGCTAGCCAACTGGGAAGCCAGCTGATTAACTAGCTGACTTAAATAACTAGCCAGCTGACTAGCCAGCTGATTTAATTAGCTTGCTACCTAGCTAGCCATCTGGCTAGCCAGCAGATATAACTAGTTGACTTAACCTGCTAGCCAGCTGACTAGCCAGCTGACAGAACTAGCTTAATTAACTAGTTAGCCAGCTGGCTGGCCAAATGACTTAACTAGCTCTCTTCGTAGCTAGCTAGCTGGCTAGCCAGCAGACTTAATGAGCTGATGTAATTAGCTTGCCAGCTGGCTAACAAACTGACTTAATTAGCTCGCTACCTAACTAGCCAGCTGACTAGCCAGCTGACTTAAATAGCTGACTTAAATAACTGGCCTGCTTGCTAGTCAGCTGAAATTAACTAGCTGGCTACATATCTAGCCAGCTGGCTAGCCAACTGACTTACCTAGCTGACTTAAGGTAGCAAACTGGCTAGTCACCTAACTTAACATGCAAGCTATCTATGTAGCCAGCAGGATAGCCAGCTGACTTAACTAGCTGACTAAAACAAGTAACCTTCTGGCTAGCAAGCTGACTTA
>NW_007170253.1:0-665 GCF_000164805.1 Carlito syrichta | reverse complement strand
CACTCCAGTCTGGGTGACAGAGTGAGACTCCAACTCAAAAAAAAAAAAAAAGAAAGATGAATGCTCAAGCATTCATATACACACATATACAGAAAGTGACAAACAAAAATAGAAACAGTAAAAGAAAAAAATTTGAGGGGGATGCAGATCAAACCCTCACATACACATTCATGCACAAAGGAAAAATATTTTTTAAATAGATGAACTAACAAACAAAGAATTTTTTTAAATTTTTAAAAATTAGAAAAAAGAAACCTGCCTTCTTGTGGCATGCTCTGTAGCTGTTCCTCTAATCAGGCCTCTACTGCAAAGCCACCTCTATCACTCTCTCCTCAGTGTCTGGATTAGGGAAGGAGGAGGGGCAGTGGAAGTGGGTGAGGCTGCAGCCCTCCCCTGCCACTCTTATATGGTCAGGGAGATCTCCTCCTGTGGAGAAGTGCAGGGTTGTCTCTTCCCCAGGTATGTATTTGCAGGGGGTGCCCCTGTCAGGTCTATCCTGGAATGGAGTTCTGTTGCAACTGAAGTCCAGACTCTGCCTGGGTTTGTCCCTCTCAGTTGTGGCCCAGCTATGTGGATCTGATGTTCAGAGGATTGCTGGGGAGAAAGAGGTTTGAGTCAGCTGTGGACTCACCACTGATCTCTTGGAGTTCTTCCTCGTCCTTTTC
>NW_007170252.1:0-904 GCF_000164805.1 Carlito syrichta | reverse complement strand
GTCCTTTTCTGGCCACACCCTTTGTGCCAGGGTAGGGGGTGGGGCGCCTGGAACTCAGCACTCATCTGGTCCCTCTGAAGTTTGTGCTTATGATCAATCCCTGAGTAGTTGATCTGCCAGTCACAGGATTGGGTCTGTTGCTCCATGGTGAGCCAGTTGGAGCACTTTCCTGCCTCGCCTTCAAGATGGTAGTGGGATGCCTCTTTTGTCCTCTTCCATGGGACTTTGCCTCTGGATTCTCTCTGCAGCCCCTGCTGCCAGTGCCCTCCCAGGCACTTAAATGGTGAGGCAAAGCCAAGGGCCAGCAGTCTCTTTCCTGTGGCAATGGTGAGGGAAAGCCTGGGGCAATAGTTTGTCCCCGCTGCTTTTTCACAGAAAACCTTGTGTCCGTTTAAAAAAATGGTGCTTGGCTTCTGCAACCTGGGACAAGCCAGGAACCAAGCAGAGAAGCTGCAGCACCAGCTGTTACAACAGGGACCTGGCCACTTGCTCACAAGCCCCCACTTAGTCTCTTCCAGCATTTTCTTTCCAGCGATCATTTGTTGATTTAAAAAAAGAAAAGAAACAGAAAATGGCACTCAGCTTCTGCATCCCGGGAGTTGCTAGGGTCTAAGCCCAGCAACTGTGGCACGAGTCACTGCACCAGGAGAGCCCTGCCTGCTAGCTCCCTAGCCCTCACTCAGTCAGTCACTTACACGTCCACTCGCCCATCAGCACATACACAAAATTTTCATACACCCACTCACTCACACGGGGACTTGCATAATCTGACTGGCTCAGCTGCTCTCTTCCACCTCCCAACCTAGATATATATTTTAAATATCTTTTCTCAGAGGGGGATTATCTTTCCACTTCCTTGTGGTGTATTTTGATGAACAGAATTTCTCAATTTTCATAAAGTTAC
>NW_007170251.1:0-802 GCF_000164805.1 Carlito syrichta | reverse complement strand
CACTTTCTCATAGTATTGCATTGGATGTTCAAGGTCCATTATATGAGTGAGAACATGTGATATTCGGATTTTTGTTTTTGTGAGAGGTCACTCAGTATTATAGACTCTAGTTCCATCCAGGTTGCAGCGAAATTCATGATTTTGTTCTTTTTTATGGCTGCGTAGTATTCCATCGTGTATATGTACCACATTTTTTTAATCCAGTCCTCTTTTGATGGGCAGCATGGTTGTTTCCAGGTTCTTGCTATTGTGAACAACGCTGCGACAAACATACGTGTGCAGGTATCTTTTTTATAGAGTGATTTGTGTTCTTCAGGGTATATTGCCAGTAGGGGGATTGCAGGATCATATGGAAGGTCAATTTTTAGAGCTTTTAGGAATTGCCAAACTGCTTTCCACAGAGGTTGCACTAGTTTACACTCCCACCAACAGTGTAGAAGTGTTCCCTTTTCACTACACCCTCTCCAGCAGCTGTTATTTTTTGAGTTGTTGATAATTGCCATTCTGACTGGAGTTAGGTGGTATCTCAGTGTGGTTTTGATTTGCATCTCCCTGATGATTAGTGAGGTTGAGCATTTCTTCATGTGTTTGTTGGCTGCTCGAATGTCTTCTTTTGTGAAGTGTCTGTTCATGTCTTTTGCCCATTTTATAATGGGGTTGTTTGTTTTCTTCTTTTCAGTACGTTTCAGTTCCTTGTGATCCAGGATGTTAAGCCTTTGTCAGACCTAGAGTTGGCAAATACTTTTTTCCAGTCTGTAGGCTGTCTCCCAGCTCTCTTGATGGTTTCTTTGGCTTGCAGAAG
>NW_007170250.1:0-839 GCF_000164805.1 Carlito syrichta | reverse complement strand
CGCTATTGTGAACAATGCTGCGATAAACATACGTGTGCAGGTATCTTTTTTTTAGAGTGATCTGTGTTCTTCAGGGTATATTCCCAGTAGGGGGATTGCAAGGTCATATGGAAGGTCAATTTTTAGAGCTTTTAGGAATCGCCACACTGCTTTCCACAGAGGTTGCACTAGTTTACACTCCCACCAACAGTGTAGAAGTGTTCCCTTTTCACCACACCCTCTCCAGCAGCTGTTATTTTTTGAGTTGTTGATAATTGCCATTCTGACTGGAGTTAGGTGGTATCTCAGTGTGGTTTTGATTTGCATCTCCCTGATGATTAGTGAGGTTGAGCATTTCTTCATGTGTTTGTTGGCTGCTCGAATGTCTTCTTTTGTGAAGTGTCTGTTCATGTCTTTTGCCCATTTTATAATGGGGTTGTTTGTTTTCTTCTTTTCAGTACGTTTCAGTTCCTTGTAGATCCAGGATGTTAAGCCTTTGTCAGACCTAGAGTTGGCAAATACTTTTTCCCAGTCTGTAGGCTGTCTCCCTGCTCTCTTGATGGTTTCTTTGGCTTTGCAGAAGCTTGTCAGTTTAATAAGGTCCCATTTGTCTATCTTCTCTCTTAAGTCCTGTGGGTTTCGGGTTTTGTACAGGAATTGGATGGCAGTTCCGATTTCCATGAGAGTATTTCCTTCCTTTTCTAAGGTTCTTATGGTTTGAGGTTTACATTTAGGTCTCTGATCCATTTGGAGTTAACCTTTGTGCATGGGGATAGATAGGGGTCCTGTGTCAATCTTCTGCATGTGGTCAGCCAATTTTCCAGCACCATTTACTGAATAGGTTCTCCTCTTCCCCATTG
>NW_007170249.1:0-483 GCF_000164805.1 Carlito syrichta | reverse complement strand
GTGTCTCACCTGTAACCCCTCTAACCTCCACCCTCAACTCATGCTAGCATCTACTGCTTCTCCTGTAACTTCTCTTTCTCCCGTTGTTCCACGCACGTGTAAGCCTCCTCCTCTAGATTCCCCTCCGCACACTGCAGACCCTGCAAATTCCATTTCTGCTCCCTCCTCCTCCGTCTCAGATTTCGAGCCTGCAGATGAGCCCCCGCCTTACAGGCAACCTAACACTTCCCAGCCCCCACCTTCCTCTTCAGCCCCTCCCACTTCTGCTCCAGCAGTTCAACCTGTATATCCTCCCCTTCCAATCGCTCCCCAGTGTAGCCCTCCAGTAACCCGATCCAAGGCCGCATCGGTCATCCTAGCTCCCCTCCACGAAGTAACAGGCGCAGAGGGTATTGTCCAGGTGCACATCCCCTTCTCTATCTCAGACCTCTCACAAATAGAAAAATGTCTTGGATCATACACAACTAATCCTGCCACCTACAT
>NW_007170248.1:0-422 GCF_000164805.1 Carlito syrichta | reverse complement strand
GGTAGGGGGCCAGTCCATCACTCCACGCATAACTCCCACAGTTACGTGCATTTTTGCAAAAGTCCCCTTCACTCATTCCTTTTTTGGTACTGCCTCAATGTCCCATACCTCTTATGGGCAGGGACATTCTAGCTAAATTCCAGGTGTCCATCACCTTTAACCCAAGTGCAGCCCTTACCAATCCATCTCCCACAACCTAATTTTTGGCCCTCCTCACTACTAAAAATTCCCCAGTGGACTCACCTCCTCCTTTACCCTCTTCTATAGTAAATCCCCAAGTCTGGGATGTGAACTTCCCCTCGTTAGCACACTGCCCCCAGCTCACATTCAGCCAAAAATCCCTCTGCCCACCCCAACCAACCACAATACTCTCTTCCTACCTCCAGCCTTCTGGGACTTCAACCTGTCATCAACTCTTTATT
>NW_007170247.1:0-1249 GCF_000164805.1 Carlito syrichta | reverse complement strand
AATTAACTAGCTAGCTACCCCACCTAGGCAGCTGGCTAACCAGCTGCCTTAAGTAGCTGACTTAATTAGCTAACCAACTGACAACTTGCTGACATAAATAACTAGCTACCTAGCTAACCAACAGGTTTTACTAGCTGAATTAACTTGCTAGCTACCTAGCTAGCTATCTAACTCGCTAGCTTATTTAACTAGAAGGCTTAACTAGCTAGCTAGCTGACATAAATAGCTGACTTAAATACCTAACTAGCTAGCCAGCTGATTTAACAAGCTGAAAAAGCTAGCTAGTCAACTGTCTAGCCATCTGACTTAACTAGCTAGCTAACTGTCTAGTCAACAGACTTAATGAGGTGACTTAACTAGCTAGACATATGGTTAGCCAGCTGAGTTAACTAGTTGATTAATGAGCCAGACAGCTAGCGAACCAGGTGATGAAACTAGCTGACTAACTAGTTATCCAGCTGGCTAGCCAGTTGACTTAACTAGCTCTCTACATCTCTAGCAACCAGGATAGCCAGCTGACTTAACTAGCTATCTTAATTAGTTAGCCAGTTGACTAGCCAACATATTTAACTAGGTCACTACATAGCTAGGCTGCTTGCTAGCCAGCTAACATAACTAGCTGTCATAGCTAGGTGGACTGCTATCTAGCCAGTGGGATTAACTAGCTTGCTACATAGCTAGCCAGCTGGCCATCCAGCTGAATTAACTAGTTGACTTATCTAGCTAGCCAGCTGTGTAGCCAGCTGAGTTTACTAGCAAGCTACCTACCTAGCCAGTTGCTGAGTCAGCTGACTTATGTAGGTTACATAACTCGCTAGTCAGCTTGCTAGACAGCTGACATAATTAGTTAACTACCTAGGTAGCACGCTGGCTAGCTAGCTGACTTAAAAAGCTGACTTGACAAGCTAGCCAGCTAACATAAATAGCTGACTTAACTAGCTAACTAACTACCCAGCTGACTTAACTATTTGAAATAACTAGCTAACCAACTGTCTAGTGGTCTGACTTAACAAGCTTTTTAACTAGCCAGCGGGCTGGGTAGCCAAAAGACTTAATGAGGTGTCTGAACTAGCTAGCCAGCTCGTTAAAGTTGACTTAACTAGTTGATTAACAAGCTAGGCAACTGACCAGCCAGGTGACTAAGATAACTGACTAACTGATTATCCAGCTGGTTAGCCAGTTGATATAGCTAGTTCTCTACCACTCTAGTCACCTGGATAGCCAGCAGACTTAATTAGCTGACCTAATT
>NW_007170246.1:0-332 GCF_000164805.1 Carlito syrichta | reverse complement strand
TACCCATCTGCCGTAAATAGCTTTTTAACTATCTAGCCAACTGGCTAGACAACTGAAGTAACGTGCTGATTTAACTAGCTACCCAGCTGTTTAACCAGCAGACTAAATCAGCTGACTTAACTAGCTGGCCAGCTGTCTAGACACCTGACTTAATTGCCTAGCTACTTAGCTAGTCAGCAGCCTAGCCAGCTGAGTTAACTAGCTGACTTAATGATGTAGCCAGCTAGCTAGCCAGCAGACTTAATTAGCTACTTACCTAGCTAGACAGTTGGATAGCCAGTTGACTTATATAGGTGACATAACTAGATAGCCTAAAGGCTAGACAGGTGACT
>NW_007170245.1:0-683 GCF_000164805.1 Carlito syrichta | reverse complement strand
AACTAGCTACCCAGCTGTTTAACCAGCAGACTAAATCAGCTGACTTAACTAGCTGGCCAGCTGTCTAGACACCTGACTTAATTGCCTAGCTACTTAGCTAGTCAGCAGCCTAGCCAGCTGAGTTAACTAGCTGACTTAATGATGTAGCCAGCCAGCTAGCCAGCAGACTTAATTAGCTACTTACCTAGCTAGACAGTTGAATAGCCAGTTGACTTATATAGGTGACATAACTAGATAGCCTAAAGGCTAGACAGGTGACTTAAGTAACTACCTACCTACATAGTCCGCTGTCTTGTCACCTGATTTAACTACTTAACTACCTAGCTATCCTTCTGGCCAGTGAACTTTCTTAACTAGGTGACTTAACTAGCTAACCAGCTGTCTAGCCAGCTGACTTAACCAGATAGGTACCCTGATAAGCAGCTGGGCAGCCAGCTGACTTATCTAACCGACTTAACTAGCTAGCCAGCTAACTTAACTAACTGACTTAACTAGTCAGTTACCTTGCAAGCCAGCTGAATTAAGTAGATGACTTAGCTAGCTAGCTCCTAGCTAGCCAGCTTGCGAGCCAACTGACTTATCTAGGTGACTCAACCAGCTAGCCAGCTGGCCAGCCAGCTGATTTAACTAGCTGACAAAAATGGCCAGCCAGCTGGCTGGCCAGCTGAATTAACTAGCTGATT
>NW_007170244.1:0-750 GCF_000164805.1 Carlito syrichta | reverse complement strand
CCTGATTTAACTACTTAACTACCTAGCTCTCCTTCTGGCCAGCGAACTTTCTTAACTAGGTGACTTAACTAGCTAACCAGCTGTCTAGCCAGCTGACTTAACCAGATAGGTACCCTGATAAGCAGCTGGGCAGCCAGCTGACTTAACTAACTGACTACTAGCTAGCCAGCTAACTTAACTAACTGACTTAACTAGTCAGCTACCTTGCAAGCCAGCTGAATTAAGTAGATGACTTAGCTAGCTAGCTACCTAGCTAGCCAGCTTGCAGGCCAACTGACTTAACTAGGTGACTCAACCAGCTAGCCAGCTGGCCAGCCAGCTGATTTAACTAGCTGACATAAATAGCCAGCCAGCTGGCTGGCCAGCTGAATTAACTAGCTGATTTAAGCAGATAGCCAGCTGGCTAGCCAGCTGACTTAACTAGTTAGCTACCTAGCTAGCCAGCTGGGAAGCCAGTTGAATTAACTAACAGACTTAACGACCTAGCTGCTGGCTAGCCAGCTGACTTAACTAGTTGGCTTACCCAACTAGCCAGCTGGCTATCCAGTTGACTCAACTAGCTGACTTAACTAGTTATCCAGCTGGCTAGCCAGCTGGCTTAACTAGCTCTCTACCTAGCTAGCTAGTTGGCTAGCCAGCTGACTTAACTAGCTGACTTAATTAGGTTGCCAGTTCACTAGCCAAAAACTTAACTAGCTTACTACTTAGCTAGCCAGTTGTCTACACAGCTGACTTATATAACTGACTTAA
>NW_007170243.1:0-703 GCF_000164805.1 Carlito syrichta | reverse complement strand
CCCAACTCTGCATGTGCTGCTGATGTTGGCGACAGTGATGCAGAGCATGCAGACTGCGTATATTGCCTTCAGGAATTCTTTGCTACAGTTTCATCAGTGCTCTCTGACCCAGTCCCAGGCTGCTCTATGCTGCCAGAGAATTCAGTCCAGGAAGTGCAGGATGAAGAAAACCTGCTTGACTCTGTGGGTGCTGCGGATGTTGGGGATTGAAATACAGAGCAATAAGACTGGATACATTTCCTCGAGGAGTTCTTTGGTCCAGTTTCAACAGCGCTCTGTGACCCAGCCCCAGGCTGTTGTATGCTGCCAGAGAAGTCAGTCCAGGAAGGGGAGGAAGAAGACCACCTGCCCAGCTCTGTGGGTGCTGCTGTTGTTGGGGACAGAGATGCAGGGCAGGAAGTCTGCATATATTCCCTCAAGGATTTCTTCTCCATCCAGAACTTTCAATAATGGGGAGATGTCAATTCCACTGCTGTCGCCTCTGCCACATCTTCTCCCACCTCTGCTGCCACACATGGGGGATAGAGAAGAGTGCCCCTGTCTACTTAACTTCCCTGCAGAGAACTATGGAGGCACTTTGGCTAGAACCTTGGGTGTAGAAGGAAGAACAAAATTTTGGCAGAAAACTTGGAGGCTTTGGAGGATGAAACAGTCATATAGCAAAATGCAATTCTACCCATCCGTCCGCTTTGCTTACCCTACC